>NC_060207.1:136712500-136977500 GCF_021130785.1 Homalodisca vitripennis
AGGTCAAAAATCTTGATACGACACAGACATTAATAAAAAGCAGCTTAATCAAATCTATTTATAAACCCTATTTTCTTAAAATGATTTGCTATTTGCGAATATTAGTTGGTGTAACTCATGTAAACCACTCTTTTTTTCTCCCACTTGAAATGCGTATCACGGGTAACTCAACAGTTTTTTTTTACAAATTGAACAAATTATTTTGCCAAACTACTTGAATTTATTTAGCAAGAATCATAAACCTGTAGGGGTTACTCTTATCCAATATTCAAAAGTCACGTAAGACAAATAAATTAAACGTAGGTTGTGAACAGTTATGACCCTTGACGAACACGTTATCCGAATTTTGTTTGTTTAACTTTTACATAGAAACTTTTTGTTATTTTCTACATAGAAAATTAATACTTTTCCTATTAATGGATGTGAAACGAATACAATAAGACACAGATTATTATTGACGGATTTTCATCCCGTGGTCTTAGGAGAGAATTAACTATAGTTTATATTAATTCCTTTCATCTTTCAATAATTATGAAGTAAGTGAAATACGAAATATGCTGTAAACATTTTAAAGTAGTCCTACTAGAAATAATAATAATGAATGTGAAACGAATACAATAAGACACAGATTATTATTGACGGATTTTCATCCCGTGGCCTTAGGAAGAGAATTAACTATAGTTTATATTAATTCCTTTCATCTTTCAATAATTATGAAGTAAGTGAAATACGAAATTTGCTGTAAACATTTTAAAGTAGTCCTACTAGAAATAATAATAATGGATGTGAAACGAATACAATAAGACACAGATTATTATTGACGGATTTTCATCCCGTGGCCTTAGGAGAGAATTAACTATAGTATGTTTATATTAATTCCTATCATCTTTCAATAATTATGAAGTAGGTGAAATACGAAATATGCTGTAAACATTTTAAAGTAGTCCTACTAGAAATACGTCCTAGGTTTAATCAATTAAGTTTCACATTTTGATAACGATTATCCAATTGCATTGTTAGTTCTCCAACTTATAGTTTAATGAACTTAAATGGTTACTAAATTAAATATACAACCATTTACATAAAGCTAATCCCAATATGATTCCACTGGTAGTGCTATACTAGGTGATTCACGACTGCAATATCCCTTTATTGTTATGTGTTCCGGATGACTGTAATCAAAGCCTACTGGAAATAGAGCCATATAATATTCACATACTTAGAAACTCATTTTGATAAATAATAGTCATAAATATAACCACTATTTGCAAATGCAATCGAGTTAAATAAACGTGCATTTCCCTCAATTAAAATGAGCGTTAGCGAGGCCTATCACTCATAGGGACAACTCGAGAACGAATTGAGATAAACATAACATTTTATATAAAATTACCTTTCTGCATAGGCAAGACCAAGTTCGATGATCGTACATGACTCACCATGGGATGTATAATTATATCCTTATAAAAGCCTGGTCTTCCGTATACCTGTCTTGGGTTTTTACATTCGCATTAGGGGTGACTAGATTTAAAAACGTGCCATTACATGGTGGTATCTATTAAATATGAGCTGTATTAATGAGTAAGCGAGAAATCTTGTGAGTATTTTCAGACAAAAATATATAAAGTACTAGCTTGTTTTATGTTGAAAATATTCTTGTCTCAAATAGATAACAATACCTATTATTTTACTAGGATTATGACAGAACTATTGGAAAGGAACTTTAAAAAATGTATACATAATATATACAACGTTATTAAAATATTGGTTCTTACAAATATTCCTACCAGTAAATACAAATGTATAGGTACTTTAATATTATATTAGTTTTAGAATGTCGCTTGTTATTTTTCCTTTTATAAAGCTGACAATATCAGAGTAACTCAGCTAATTACCAGCGACGGTTTGCCTGTTTTACCTGTCCAGCTAATAACAATAAAATACGTGATTAAACAGTTCTAGAAAACTGTGTAGCTATTCATAGTTAACAAGCGCGAGAATTGTCACTCTCGGAGGACGAGGTTCTGGCTAGTTTAACATATTGGTTGATTAGGGGTTTTATAAATACAATTCTCTGATATAATCTTAGGAAGTTTAGTGTATGGTAAAATAATGATACTAAATGGAGGGTCAGGTTATCGCTCAGCGTTCCACTTGAAAGAATGCTGTAGATGCCATTGTGCAACCTGTATTTTTTTATTTTAAATTGTAACATCCATATTTGTTTGCTTACTACTTAAAAACATTTCTACAATACCCATTTCTGGACATTAATGTTGATATATTGGTAAGTGGGTTGTAGAGGTGTATTGGGGTGTACGTCTCCTCAAGAACATCTCTCAAGAACCTACCGCACCGCCATGGTGACTAAATATTGGTAATTTATTGTTATTCCTTCTTGTAAGTTATTATATATGTATAGTTTGTTGTTATAAAATTATATTGCTTATCAAATACAGGTGATGGTGGTACAACAAAGACTGCATATATAGCCATATAGAATACAGTGTATTACAATTAAATTATAATAACCCCGCACGTGCGAGTGCACATGGGGAATGATAAAATGTTTAAAAAAACATTGTTTTGTTGAACAAAGTTTTTTAATTGAATTGAAATGAACTAGAGAATATATTTTAACTGAGATTTCTCACAATCACAATCATTGCTCACATGACTGAAACCTTCGTGGGTTACATTATGACGTCTATTCTATCAGGATTTTCTGATAAAAATGCTAAATAATGAGATCTCTTGCAAAGAATCATACTCCGTGTAATGGAGAAAAAACCTACAGGAAATAAGAGTAATTAAATAATAATCACCCAATTAAAACGGTAAAAATACCATTATCGTTATCAGGTATAGGTATTTTTTAGAATATTTATAAATGAGTGTAAGAAAAAAATCAAACATCTATAAAAAATTTTTAAGGATTTTTAGAGGTAATAAGTACTGGTTATTTTCTTTTTTCTTGCAGTACCATTGATTTTTATAAGGAATAAACAAAGCTTTTTATATATCCTACGTTAGATTAATGGAAACTATTATTTTTTTTGGGAAATAACAGAATTGAAGTACCATTACGCATAGTAACAACACCATAAATCCTCTTTTGAAACAACAAAGATACACGTCCCGAGCTGAATACATGAATAGTCCTAATTAGTTTTTAATTGTTCTCTCTGTAAAATCATAACCCTTTGATGTTTTGAGCCATAACGCTTTAACGTTAATTCAATTCAGTATCCTGAGCAAACCAGAAATGTAGACTTTAATCCTGTAATCTAGTTTGTGTGTAGTTGTTTTCGAATAAAACCGTATTTTGTACTGGTACTAGTTATTTATAATCTTCTGACATTATTTGTTTACATATGATACCAACAATGTATACATTATATTAATTCGGTAAATATTTAATGAATGCTTACTACAGCATGTGAAATACTCGTAAGCATTATTCCAGATCTTTAAAAATTATTCCACGCGTAAAGCTCCTTTTTTATACGAGTACAAATAAAAGGCTTTTGCATTATTGTGTACAGAAGTAATACCAATTTACTACAACCATATTAAGAATATTATTGGTTACCTTACATATCGTAACGTATTCGAGGTATGTCTAGATTTAAATCAATTCGACCGTATAGATATAACAGTATAACGTAGCTACAATACATAAATAAAGCAATAGATTTAAGCATCATGTACGTTAGAATAATTGTAACCCCTGTTACGTTTAGCATGTATTTTATATTATATATAAATATTAGCTAAGATTTATGTGATGATTGATGAAAATAATAAATTTCCGAAAACTATCAAGAAAGAATCTTCCGTTGGACGGAAACGTTGGAGGAGGGGGGTTAAGGATAAGCAGAGATTACTTTGGACCTGGCCGACTAGAGACTGTTGATTTAATGAGTCCTAACTGAACGCTTTGTTACATTACTCTCTAATTTGTTATATTATGTCTCTCTCGTTTTCCATCTTCTTTACACGTCTTCCATTCATCACATACGCAAGTTATCTTACAAGTGTCTCAGTATTACACAACAGTCATCCGTGAAAGTTTCTGTCGCTTTTTGTGAATGTGGCGTTGGAAATTATAAGAAGTTAATATTCATATTTGTTAACGACTTGTACAAAATTAAAACTAAATCCTTCCTTGTCTACATGTTTTATAACTTAGTTATCATGCTATGTTTCTTTGAATCTCTACTTAGAAGTTTATTTATTTATTAGAGCATCATCAGGAAGATTACTTCAATCAAGATTAACGTGGAGAGTTATATTTTTAGCTTTGTTACCCATAAATTAACCATTTAAAAATATACTTGACTTGAATCTCGGTACTAAATCGCATCCGCGTTTTATCTTTCTACGTTGACGTCACGGCTAATGTTCTAAATCTGAATTATAGTAATGTTTCTAACAGTATAATAAATTGATGTATTTTTGAAATGGTTAACAGGCTGGTAAAGATCTGGAAATTTAATCATAAATAATATTTTAAATTAAAATACAATTACGATTACATAAATCATAATACAAGTCGAATGTGTTGTGACAATTTATAGCTATGTGCGTTAGTCCTAATATAAAACCTCTTATGATTGTATTGAGTTATTTCTCAGAAATTTATATATTCTGCTACTTCTTGTTCCCATCATGCTTACCCACAAACCCATGTAAAACATTCGCTAACATTCAGCCAGACCCCATGGAGTGAGTCTCAAGTACTTTTAATGCTATATTACTCATAAAAACAAATAAATTACTATTTTAGTTGTTTTACATCAAGCTATATATATTTACAATACATTTTTACTAGAAAATCTCAATAATTAAGATAAATGTAAATAGTAATAAATTAACCTACTGATTAATTTACCAAGTATTTATGGAGAAAAAAAACACATTCCGAGTAAATTCGTGTACAAACTGAGAATATTCTCTCCCTCAATAACATGCACACCTGTTTCCTTAATGTAAAATACTTGTTAGGTATTAAATTTGCTTATTTATTACTTTGGTATTTTAAACATATTGCATTATTTATACAGTGCTTTACTTAAATACGACAATGCCAATTGATATGAATTGTTTAGGTATATATTTCTTTCTTAGTTCATAAAAAAACGGTTTCAATTTAGCTACTCTACTTTTAATTTTTAAGTTTACAAACAATGTAACCTTTTCTTTAAATAATTATTTTTACACTTTGTTAACAGTTTCACTCACCTGTTATTGATAAATAATTGATAATAAAAAACGCAAATAGTTCTTTTTATTTGGACGTATTAGAGTATCATTGAAGACATTCATACAGTTTTTATGAATTTCTTAGTTTTCTAAACTTACCTAGGTACCTAAGTTACCTAAGTTAAAAGTGAATAAATTTGTAGTACTTGAATATGAGATAAGACAAGAAGTGACCGAAGGCTGTAACGGTGGTAAGGTTAAAGTTAATTCCCTTGTAAAGTCTATGTCACCGTCGAGGGTGCTATTCTTGTCGTCTTCTCGAGTCAGTACAGGATCCTCCAAGTGATGAACGCTCACGGCGGCGTCTCCTTCGACTTACCAACCCATGAAACTTACCCATGGTAACAAATTTTACCCTTTAGTTATACTCGAACCTGATAGTCTTAGTTATGTGGACCAGGTTTGGTACTACTAATCTCTATTTGAATACGTTAGTTAAGTTTCACAGACATGATACATGTGATCTAGTCAACTATAGCAAATAATTCTATATTGAATCATTGTAGGATTAGAAAAATTATACCTTAAGTAGCATTTAATATTCAATTGATTCCTTGAAAGTATTTAAATAATACTATTAAACTTTTACTTCGGATGTGTTACAATTGAATAACATTATGTTGAATATTTACAGTATATTACAGATTAGTTGAACGTAGAGATATTCATCTAAATTTTTTCAGACATTTCGTTTCCTGAAATACTTTGACAGGTGCAGAAATGGTGCTTACAAACACAGGATTACTTATTTAGTTATCACCATTCCCATAAGTTAAAACTGAACACTCAAAACATTACTGTCACTTTCTGGAATCGTTAATCTTGTGGTTTCACTCCAATACCTTAAGAGCGTGAAATATTTTAAAAGAATAATGGGAATATTATTTTTCAATCTTCTTATTTCAATTCCAGTGACCGTATTCATTGACACTCATAATCTGATTAAAACATATATCTTCTTTGCTACTTCTACCCTTTAGCATACGTGGGCGAGTTTGCCAATTCAATTGGGTGTAGATAGCATATATTAATTTCCCGTTTGAGACTTTTAAAGATCAATAATTAGCCATTGGTTTACTAAATTTTGTGTCTAATGAGAATTGAGATTTTACAATTTTCCTTGAACTCTTGAATCACTATATTCCATCATAATAAACTAAATCTCACTGATAGCTCAATTCATAAAAATTGGAGGCCAAAGAAATCACTCAAAAACATGCGATACAAAGTTTCAGAAAATGAAACGATGATGTACAGTATACTAAGTATTATTGGTATTAAGTAATTAAATAATACTTTACTAATGCTTTTTCTAACATAAGATATTGAACTCGCAAATTTTATTACAGAAAATCAAAGTAAAAATTAAAAACATTTCTAAAATATGTTATTTGGACATGATATAAATCATTTAAAATATTTTTCTACCAAATTGTTCAGCGTTCTAAGACATTACAAATAATTGGTGAAATGGCCTATCTTTTTATTTGAAATTTTTGAGATTCGAAACTGTGACCTCATTTTCGGACACACTTTGTATTTTAAACGTGACAAGAACAACTTTGCGACGTTAGCCGTGTGAAATTGATTACGGTTAGAGTTTATTCATCGCCCTATGCCAAACGGTTCAACCACAGGATTTTGCGGCGGGGTGGTCTGAAACACGTATATTGTTACATAATTATTTTTATGGAACATATTATTACAGTACATAGGATTTATTATTACATATTAATATATGTTCATTTGTGTATAGTAAGTATTTGGTTCTTTTTTTTACTTTTAGAACTATGTTTGTATTTTAACATGAAAGTACTGCATGTTTTTGTTTATTACCTTTAGTAGAACATGAGTAGTCGTCGCAATGTCTCTGTCATATCCAATTTAGTGAAATTGCTGTCATAGTGTCATTTGAACATTCAATATGTATAGCATTCGTTAAATATACCATACAATCATAGGCTAACACGTATTTTAAATATATTATATTATACGTAGATTTGTGTGGTTATTTTGTTTGCTAAAAAATATATGTAAATGGATCAATGTTGTGTAAACTTGAATGGGTTCCAGACAATATTGTGTCAATGTCAATAACTCACAAACAAACACTGAAAATATCTTATACGATATACTATTTTAATGAAGTTAATAATGAGAAATATTGCATGACATAAAAGTAATTTATTTTTTATTCAGAATATGCACACGCTTGCTGTGCGTTCGTGGCCGCAAACGGTGACGTTTGTTATTACACGGATAAAGGTTGGGACACACATAACCGCACCGCGCCCCGACACGTGAGTCGGCCGATTGTTGGCCGTCACACGGTGAAACAATTGCTGCGCAGTATTTAAACCTGCAAGTTCAGACACGTCCGCACCGACACCAGACCGTCGTGGCCGCACCGTGGCCGCACCGTCACCGATAGTTCAGGTTTGAATTTTGACGGGCACGGTGCGGTCTGAGAGATCTCATTTTGAGCGGCATCAGCCATGGATGTGGAGAAGAAACTTATTGAAGAAATAAGGAAGTTTCCTGTAGTTTATGACCAGTCGAATGACAAATATCGGAATACAGAATACAAGGAGAAAGTGTGGAAGAAAATTGCTGACAATTTGGAGCTTGGAGGAGGGTAATTATAAATTTAAAAAGAGTTTGGTCACATTTGCGTTCTTCTTTGTAAAAATATTTCAGCAAACGTTTTATTTAATTGAATTATTTAGTATACTAACCCTACATCGTGCGCTGACATTTTGTACGTTTTTATTATTTTAACTGCAATATACTTAAAATTAAAAATAATTAATTTACAATATAGTTTTTCAAGTACGGAAAATAAACATGTACTCTAGTACTGCTATACAATTGTACTCTTTGTCTCCGCAATAAATACTTGACTATTGACTTATATTATATATTTTACTAATATTTACTATGTTTTACCCATTTATTATAAAAACTATCTGCAACATGGCAAAAACTATGGCCTCACATAAACGTTCTTGTGTTAAAGTTAATACAAAATATACTGTTTGTAGTGTATTTTATTGAAATTCAAAAATCAAATTTATTGATAAAAAAGTATTGGAAATATTTTTTAGAGTAAAATGGTCATATTTTCTTATTGTGCTAATAAAATACATCAGTTGGTATTTTATATTGTTCTAATAATAAGTAATTATAAAACTATGTTGTATATTAAGTAATTTTAAATAACTAAATTAGAATTATGTAATGTATTGGATTTATTTGGTAAAAATTTATCCCGGTATTTCGCATGGGCAAATTTACAATGTTTCTATGAAATTTTGTACGTTTTATTATTTTTAACTGCATTAAAGGTCAAATAAAAAATAAATTATTTACAATAAAGTTTCTTAGTACGAAAATAGTAGCGAGTATACATTTTAATTCGCCGCTTTTCATTAACACCGTTGGATTATTACAGTTAGAGTTGGGATAAAAAACTTGAAATTTCACAATTTTGTAGTCAATACTATGGCAATGACGATGTAGTAGATAAATATTTTAAAAGTTTATTACAAGTGCTATAAAATAAATATTAATTAATTAAAACCAAATTGAGCTTTGGCGATGAACATGAAATAATGAGTCGGCTGCTACTTTTTTTATTTATTGGTCAGGCGAGTTTCGTCTGCGAGAAAGTTTGAGATAATAAACCAAATTTTACCGTAGTATTTTTTATAAATTTTTGGAGTAAACAGTTTGTCGAGAAACGAGGTATAAAGCAGATACAAATTTCATGCGGCGCAAAACACGTGCCCGCTGCTTCGCATCCATACGCTGCAATAGGTTAAAATGTTTAAATGCTCAAACTCTTTTATACTCAAATCTATAAACATTAGTAACTTATTATGGGAATATATCTAAATTTGATTAAATCAACTAATCGTTGTAGTGGGTTTCAAAAACAAGAAGTACATAATAAAAATGAAAATATGATATGTATTTTAAAGCAATAGCCTCTAAATTAAAACCTTTTACAATACGGAATAACTTGAATGTCTAACTTAAATAGTAAGTTAACTTTTTATGTAATGTTACAGTTTACAATGTTACTGTTTATTTGGTGTATACAGTATATATCAATGAATGATTTCTAACATTCTATACAGGTTTACAGTATAGTTTTTACAGTATCTTTATGGTATTTAGTTTATATTCCTTACTTACAAGGAAATAAAATGTACACCCATTCCATCGAAGTATATTTTAGTTGATCATTCTTAAAAAAACTTCCAATAATACACATTATATAATCCACCACGTATATTTATATATATATATATATATATATATATATATATATTATATGAGTTATTACTTGTATGATATCTTTTTATTTGTGAAAATAACTGAAGAAACAAGACTGACAGAATATGAAGTTCTACTACCCAAGGAATATCACAGCTTTCGTTAAATTGATTACGAACTCTCTGTTTATGTAATTTTTCGTTTATACAATTTCGAAAAATGGTGAGCCTGACTTTAAAATATTTTAGACATATTGCCTCTAATAAGTAATATGAAATGGTTAGTGTCTGGATCTTGATGTGTAAAATGATTGTCAGTTGTGAAAATTTCCCTACCAATGCAGTGTTGCAATACTTTTGATGTCATAGAATTAATTAAATTATTTTTCTTTGCAATAAAACTGCTGTCTAAAATTTCTGACTTAATCAATTTTTCACATATCTGCATACAAAAGAAACTCCATTTGAGGGCTGTAAAAGTCCACCCCTTTCTTACAAGATATCAAAGAATTTCTATTAGTGGCACACACCAATAGCGGCCCTGGCTGCCTGCCGCCACACGGACGCTCGGTAGTGGGTGACTCATCCACTTCCATCCACCACCACTCTGGTGATTACCGGCTTCAGCCGCGCGCCCCGATTGCCAGTCTCTATGTTCTTCTTTGGTCGCTGATATTTACTATGTTTTACCCATTATTATAAAAACGATCTGCAACATGGCAAACTATGGCCTCACACTATACGTTCTTGTGTTAAAGTAATACAAAATATACTGTTTGCAGTGTATTTTATTGAAATTTGCTGCAATTGAAAACACAATAAACAAGAATAATAGGGAAAAAAACATAATCATGATATTGTTTATTAACAAATTTTACGCACTAGCTGTTTGTACCAATTAACATTGAAATTAACATTCATTTCTTAAGCAATGAACTAAACGACTGAAGTAGATTGTTCTTGCCAGCTCACAGATCCTTCTGGCGAACTAAAGAAATGTTTAAGGTGTTCTCTCACAGCGAATGCTTCTTCCGTAGACCTTCCACGAACCCGAGGCAGTCTCTGTAGAGTTATTGGTCTTCCTTCTGAAGACTCTTCTGCATGGGATTGATTTTCAGAGCTCTCACGCAAATTCCAACCTTCATTTTTCCTAATATAAGTTGTTGTAATATGCAAGCAGCTAGTGTAGCCATTGTTATGTTCTCGGGGTTTCCTTGTATCCTTCTAGTAAATATTCGGAACTTTTGCTGCAAGATACCGAAAGCATTTTCTGAGACCCTTCTTGCTCTACTTAACCGGTAGTTGAAAACAGTCTTTTTCATCTGTCAAGCCTTTACCTGGATATGGCCTCATCATGTTACGGTTTGAGAGCGAATGCTTCGTCAGCAACACAAACCAGTGGAAGTTCTAAGTTTGTTCCAGGAAGAGCTCTTTTCTTTGGAATATTAAGTTTTTCACTTTCCAATGCTTTACCAAATTTTGAATTTGAGAAAATACCTCCATCTGAGTTTTTTCCATATCCACCCACATCTACTACAATAAAGTTGTAGCAAGGATCAACCAGAGCCAACAGAACAATTGAATAAGTTTTTTTATAATTCCAATAGAGACTTTCCTGATAACTTAGGGGCTTGTATTGTGATGTGCTTACCATCCAAAGCACACAATACAGTTTGGGAACTGCCACTCATTACCAAAATTCGTTTGCTATGGTATGCCACCCTTCTTCATTAGGTATTGGCATAACTTCGTTTAAGAGAACCTTCACTATTGTTCTACAAGTGTCATGAAACAATTGCTGCTACTGTTGATCTGCCCAGTCTGTAGCTGAAAGAAATAGTCTTGAATGAATCTCCAGTAGCCAGAAATCTGCAACAAGCAATACAAATACTTCGTGTCAAAAAATTAACAGTCGTAATAAATATTTTTATATAAATGTTTTTGCTGTTTGGTATAGGTGGAGTAGAAGAATGCAAAAAAGAAAGTGGAGCTCTATTCGAGACCAGCTTCGTAGGACACTACAAAAAAGAAAGACCAAATCTGGACAGGCAAGTGTGTTGCATTCCGGAAGTATAAATACGAAGATATTCTTTCATTCCTGGTACCTTTTCTTGGAGAACGAGAAGGAATCACCAATGTGTTCTCACAACAAAATGAGGAGGAAGTAAATGAGCAGGAGCTTGTTGAAGAAAAAAACCTTGAAGAAAATACTCATGAACAACCAACAAGTGAAGATGAAAACACTAATATCGCCCAAAACACCATCATCAAGTACTGCATTGGAAGATAACATAGTTCATTAAACCAAAACCGATAAAACGGAAAATGGCAGGTTTTCAAGAAAGTGGAAAGTCTATTCACTACGAATCTCCATCTAGTCAGCTTATGGCCTTCATACTAGCTGAGAAAGCAGCTGAGAAAAGGGCTCCTCAACAACTAGAACAACATCCAGTAGATGCTTTTTTAGCTGGTATAGCACCTTCCTTGAAATCACTAAATCCTGAACTGCTAATTGAAGCCAAAGGGAAAAATATTTAACATAGTGCAGGAAATTGAATTAAAACAAGTTCAGTTTAATTGCCAAGGGAATTTCTCGATGGGACATTTCATGACATTTTCTTCGTCTTCATCGGACATCCTCAGCTACACGTGGATCACACCATAGATGAGACAAGTAATGCTGACCAAGAAGTAACTTATGATTTTGAAAAATATTAATTTTCTTAATACAATTGTTTAAAATTTAAAGTGTAAATTTCAGAAACATAATGTAACCTACTATGGATTTCATAATGTTTTTTTTTTTCTGAATTTTGTAGTTTTCCTTAATAATATTTTTTGTTTGAAATGTCACAGAGTTGTATTCTCACCTTTTTCCACTTTTATTGTAGTTTTAGTAGGTGTATGGATTATTCTTGTTACTATTTTACCTATAGACTCACCTTGGTGGGACACCTCCATAGTTACCTATATAAGCTACTATTAGTTTTCCCAAATATTTAAAAATAGCACAATATTATACAAGAAAATAAATAATATCAGAAATTGTATAGTGATATTTATGCTTCAAAATTAGTAATATCTCATGTGTATAACATTAAATCAACACTTACCTTAAACACACAGCCAAACGATGTTTTGGAGTTATAGCTTGCCTCCAAAATGTATCTTCTTTGTGCAAATGTGCTTCTACTTTCGATAAACAGTTTATGAAATGTGATTAGAGACATCTTAAAATACTCATAAAAATTTTGTTTCGTTATCAATGAGATGAGGCATCAATGTGTAAAACTCTCCTTCTATCGTCCTTCTCTTCCAAGCGTTATCAACCCACTTTCGTCTTGTAACAGGTCGCTGTTTTCGTCTTTCTTCGTCTTCTTCCTCCAGAGCATAGCAATTATTCCTAAGTCACTACTTTTGAATTTGCTGAACATGCTTCTAACTGGCTCAAGGTAGATAAAGCAATAATTTTTTTTAAATCAAATTCATATAATTGCACAAAATATTATCCGTCACTCCGAAATACAAAGACATACGCTCTATTTACAAGCAGTGAGATCGTTACGCTCGGACAGCGTAACGGACAAGTGTGGCCTCGCGGTAAAACCGAGCCGAGCCGCACCGACAATCGGCCGACTCACGTGTCGGGCACGGTGCGGTTATGTGTGTCCCAACCTTAATTCGTACCACCGAGCCCTGAGCACTGTTGGATTGTTGACGCTAATCACTAAGACTAGTGCATCTAATTAAGGCATTGCTGCTGTATATTTACTCCGGCTAGTGGAATGTATCCACTATGGCAACATTGCTAATGGCTCTCTTACATTATCTACTATCAAATTTATTTAATGAAAATATTTAGGATTTTTGTAAAAATTACAAAAATAATTGAAACATATTTTTAATATCAATGTTTACTTTATTATAAAAATACACAAAATGTTTTACTATGTAAAATGAGTAATTTTTTGTCATTTTCTTTATGACATTATATGTTTTAAGTTCAGCATATGTCCGCAACTTCCATTGTATTGAACACATGCTAATCATGAAGTTTTCGGCAGAGAGTAAACTAAACATCATTCAATAGTCTGGTAAAGCTATTCCTAACTTTGTTTGTCTGCCTGTCTGCCGCCTTATAAACCCACAGCAAATTTTTGTATAGTCATATAATTTAGCATGACACTATATTTATACATAGGAGGGATCGTGTTCGATGACGTTGCATGTCTCTCCATGTAATGTCCCTCATCTGGCAAAGATACCGTTTATAGTAAGATCTATGACCTCGAAACAGCGAGAATTCAGAGGAGCGACAACACCCACTGCCATGATGGCAGGGACAAGTTTAGTACAATTTGGTGAAGTTGGGCCGACAACTTTTCACACAGTGGTAATCATATGCAACCAGAGTGCAGCCGATTATATGCACATAAGGAAGCTTGGAACACGATATGTGGTTTGGTACACTCTAACCTTGTTATTAAATCTGGTTATAATTTCCAAATACGCAGATGAAAACAAAGCGTTTTAGAATAACCCGCGATAGGGAATTGTGACGTACCTTATCAAAAGTTATTAAATAATTATGCATAAACATCCTGTAAACATTTTAACCATGTGATAGTTTAGAATTGCAGAAGTTTATTTAACGATTTTAAAATCTATGACATTTCACTTAAGGTCACCAAGGAAATGAAGACCGCTCATGTTTAAATAGCTATCAGTTACAGCTGACGTATACTAGGATCAATTCGTGCCAGCTGATAATCTTGTAACATATGTTCTACTTATACTGAGTTAGAACGAAGACTTAATAAATACAGGGTTGGCCAAAAGTCAGTTATCACATGTGTCAGTTCTTTTTAGAGTATTCCATTTTGACGTTAACATCTGTATTGTGCAGTATTTAGTGTCATTAGATAATGCAAAATGTTAAATATACAGCATCATACCTTTTCATGAGATGTGTTTTGTCGTAAACATGCGTTAATGGTTGGAGTTGATAAGTTATTTGGTTCAAATTGTAACGTCTAAGCAGACCTCAAATATTATTCCACTTATAATGCTAGCATTGGTGATTCACTACAGCAATCTCTCTTTATTTTAATCTGTTCCTGATGCGAATGGTTGTAATTAAAGTCCGCTACAATAGAGCCAGACGACATTTACGCATTTCGCAGTAATGATTGTAATATAATAAAGCTTGAACATTGGCTGACACAATAACTTTCACTCCATCAAAGTTAACCTCAATTTTTTCCTCTGAGAGCAATAAATAAAATCCAATTTGACGGCTCTCTCAGACTGAACTGACATCCGGCTTGGCACGGCGGGAATTGTGGTGACATTCACACAGTCGTTCTCTTAATACCAATTCACTTTTATAAACTAATTAAAGTTTGTATACTTTAATCGGAACTTTAAAAGTTTAGCTGAAATTTTTTATATATTTACTTTCATGTAAAAATTTGATTTTTATAAGTAAAAATTACTACACAATTTTTATTTAATAGTAAGTTTGTCCACTATATGCTAATTTTATGTCACTAGCTACAATTTTATTTTAATCTTACAAATTTATCCCTAAAAAACTTTTGGATTCAATGGTACATTTAATGTATTTTTTTGTAAATGGGAAGGTAATAGGCACTAATTGCTCGGTTGGTGTCAGGCCTTCTATAAATACTAAAATAAAACGTATTAGTAGATTTATTCAAAGTTAAGTCGAGGGGAATGAGAACATTAATTTTCTACATCCAAAAAAACGTCAATGTTCGAGTTACTTTTGAGATAAGTTAGGGATAGATTCAGCGTGGATGTTTTTTTACAATTCCATATTATAATTCTTAGCAACCTTGTACATGGTATTTATGTATTCGAGTTTATGCAATATTATTTTTCCACACAATCAAAAATATAAATCAGGTAATGAGTTCTTCACAAAAATGTGTCCTGAATAAACGTATGTTATTGAGCTGGATGGCGGAATGGAAATAATCTAGACATACGTATACTTAAGCATCAATGAATGCCATAAATGTTTTGTACGAGCTTTGAAGAGACTTGGGTTGTATTAACGTTTAGGGAGTACTTAGGAATCTGTTCTGAGTGATTTGTATGTAACAAAAGAGGCTATGTATTGAGCCTGACTTCTGTACCATCCCATTCTCCGTCATTCTCCCCCTCACCCTCCAAAAACATATTCTCTCACCACATTCACATAGTACAGGATCTGTTCGTCTCAGACGACAAATTTAATAGTGAGTTTATGCCAAATATCTCCAATGCATGTTCATAAGATGCGTATGGTCCTTCCTGTGTAGGAATCCCAACGAGGGTTCACGAGGGTAGCTTTGGTGAGAATACCTGATTCAATCCAAGTTTGGAGCTCAGCTCCATTTCAACTTCCGCTTAGTGAAGCGTTTGAAATCTGAAACTGTCACAGACTTGACTCCTGAAATCTTGAGCCATTGTCCGCCTGAAGAGATCCACAAAATCGTCAAGGAAACTCAAAACGAATCTGCATTGTTTCTACATCAGAAGCACCTAGACTACAAAATCAAATGTAATATCGATGAAGAGGTATTTATATCGTCTCATCAGGTGCACAAGTGAAACCACCCGGTTGCGGCACATTTGTGCATTTGGTTGTTCCGCCGTGCTTTAGGATCGTGTCTGAAATGTCGTAGTGCCTTCAATTATTATAGGAAATTACGACTAGATTTGCAAATTGGACTCTAATCTGTCAACTTCTCCTACGTTCGAGAATTAAGTATTAATTTTTTGGGTACAGGTGTCAATCCTATGACACCTTCTTATCTTCTTATTTTTAGCCCATGCTTAATTTTAAGTTCCAGTTGTTGGATATTTAAAAATATTTAATGCTCCTAATAGAGACTATGCCCATAAAAGTGAGGGAAATTACGTTCCAGAGATTCGCATTAAAAGTTGTGTATATAAAACTTGTGTTAGTGGAAATGAAGCAAAAGGGGGAAATATGTCGTGATAGGGATTTCTGAAAACCCCACAAACAGAGGTTTTTAGTGGCCAAACATATGTCGTAGGAGACTTTAACCTCAAGAATAGGACTACTGATAATTATTGATATTTATTTGATTTAAACCACAATTAGGTTTTCATGGATTTATTAAGGGCATTTTGTGTTCTGTGAATCCGTCTAAGTTTTTAACTAAATGAACCATAAGTCGAAAATGCAGTTTTTTTGTTTATGGAATAGTGAATTATAACACTCCAAATATAAAACTCTCTTATGAATAATTCAAAATAACAATAGGACTTTAAATACGCGAATACGCTGAAATGAGTTTTAACTTTCTCTAAATGGAATCATAAACCTTTGATGTATTTGGCCAATTCGACATTATTGATAATTCAATTTACTGTGCTGTACACCAGAAGTACGTTTTAATCCCATAATTCAGTTGTTTTATGTGTCCTTTTGTATTTTTACACAATTCCCATAGTAAAAATGATAGTTGTTGGAAATGTGCCTCCTTATTTTATTACAATGTTGGCCCGTACATTTGATTTATAATCCTACTTTCCAACACCAATCGACTACATTAAATAGTGTCTGGACACTTCTTGATTAAATTAGCCAGCTTTCGAATTTCAAAGACCTCTCTCAGTTAGAAAATCATAGGGTACCTATTACATCTAAGATGGTTATTATAAATATTAGATAAGAACATTTCCACGCCTTTTATGATATCGTTAATGTCATTTAATAAACATGATTCAGATAAACAATCCCACTTAGGTAGGTGGCGTAATTACAAAATATAACTGTGTCTTGCACATGGTAGTTAAATAAATAAAGATTAACGACCAAAGTAATTATAATTTTAAATAACCCGTAACAAAAGATATACAGCTCAACGATCTCATATGAATCTTGATGAAACATGCACGCGTATACTCGTTATAAAAGTGCTAACAATAATAGGAAGTGCTTTTTTAATAATACAATGCGATGGCAAATATATTGGAAATTATATTACTCTATTAAATAACCAATGATCAAATTAAAATTACCACAATTAATTTGAGGATAAACTGTAATCAATTATTTATAAATGGCTATTTATAAATTTGTTGTAAAAATAAGTGGTTTAAAAAAAATACATAAAGGTATTCATGTCACACTATTGTTGAGAAAACTTCTCATTTCTCGTGTTCAGACGTGGATATCTTGATTAAAATATCAACTGAGACCATTAAAAACAAGAAGTATTAGTGGTTTAAAAGATGAAAATATATTCTTAAAAAAATATTGGGAGGGAAGAAGACACAGATTTGTTTGGCCTGGCCGGCTAGAGGCTGTTGATTTAAAGGGTCCTAACTGAACGCTTTGTTACATTACACCCTACTTTGTTACACTATATCGCTCCAAGTCTTCACCTTGTTTACACGTTTCGTTCTTCATGTGAACAAGTCATCATCAAGACTTCATCTCACACAGTACGTGACGTAGCGCTAGTGTACGATTGGTGTTTTGTATTGTATTAAAGTATAAGTATCTATATTAAATGTTCAGTATTGTACAACGCAAACAACTAAAAGTGGATACACATGTTTCCTAATGACGGATGCATAGTATATTCATTATGATGTTTTTTATCAATTGAATATAGAACTGTGTCAATTAGTTCAAAAACTGCCAAGACTGTTGATGAGATTTATTTAAAATCAAACTGATTTTAAAACAAAATGTTACACTTAATAAAATGTTTAAGAATTCTGACTGCTATTACCTTTTCGAATATTTTGGAAATTATTGGAAGAAGGGATATAGAACGGTAGTTTGACATATGAGTTTTGTAATTTTTCTTATGGACAGGTTTTTAGCGAGTATTTTAGTTTTTCAGGAAAAATATCATTTGAAAAGCAATTATTAATGGAAAGAGCTAAAGGCTTTTATGTAAGTGAGGCTGATATTTTTAATGCGTGAGTTGGAACTTCATCCCATGTATATGATTTTAGAATCTAAAAAATGTTTAATGATGTGAAACACTTCCTGAAGATCAGTAGAGGACAAAAACAAATTTGGATAAATTTTGTTATCTTCGTTCAGAAAATTAATAAACACTATTTCACTTGGTACTAATAATTTACTCACGTTAATAAAAATATCATTAAATAAATTGGCTATTTTAAAATTATTAACAATGGGAGATTTAGTAACTATTAGTTCAAAATCCTCATCCGCTTCAATTTTTAACTTGTCAATTTCTCTATTAACCACCTCCCACATCGTTTGTGTCCTGTTCCTCGCATCCAATATAATTTGTCATTTGCCATATTTTTTTGGAAGAAAGAATTACTTTCCTTAAGATATAAAAATAGTTCTTATACTTTTTAATGAGCTCTGGGACGGTTCAGTGGTTTTTGAGATTCATATAATTTTTGTTTTCTCTTGCATGATGTTTTAATTTTTCCGGTATAACCTGCTGTATTCCTCTTGCCATTTACGGTTGAATGTTTTAGTGGGAAAGTTTTAGAAATGTTGAATAAAAATGATCAAATTCAGTCATATAATGATCGAAATAATTCAGTTCTAATTCAAGGTATTGTCTTTTTGAGTTTGGTATTGATTCTGTTTTATTAAGGGAGTTACTAGTAATAGCATTGCATGGTCAGACAAAGACGGCTCCATCAATTTGCATAATGTTGTATCAATATAAAAATGTAGTATTCTTCTGATTACTTATATTAACAGTAGCTAAAGTGTTTCCATGGTTTAACAAAGTTACGTAAATGTAAACAGTTTCCTACTTTTATTAATTGAGGAACTATTGATCTATTGGTTATAGAATGATGACTAGAACATTAATTGCCTTTATAAAAACTGTTAAGTACAATAAAATTTTCTTAAATTAAGATTTCATTCGTCATATATGCATAAATGTATAGTTTTAACACTAAAACAATACTAGGCCAAGAGTTAGAAAAAGGTAGGTTGCGTTTTAAACAGGGATATTTTCTATATGTCTTTAGAGAGCTATGAACTTCCAATATATCATGAAATATCAGTCAAGATAAAATTTAGATTATTGTATGTGTACACATATGAGATTTTTCAGAGCATTAGTGAAGTTTATATACTAAGGGTGAAGGAATTTAGCTATATATTTCAGATTATGCAAACAAATTGTTATGTGTTTATTCATTACACTGTTCTCATAGTTTTTTCGTTTTCTAACGTAAATATGTGAATTGTTAATGTAGTCTAGAAAGTCCTACTAATATAAAGGAATACAATAATGTATTACCTAAACCAATTTTGATATAAGATACTGGAGAAATACAAGTCAGCTACCCAATTAAATGTTTTGGAATAAAATAGTATACCTCTTTTGACAGCAAGCATTACGAATTTGTCTTAAATAATTGTACTAAACATTTACAAAACACAGTTTTTTTAACATTCTTGCAATATATGTTGAAAGTTTTATATTAAACTACACAATTCCTTCTCTTGCAGTTAAGGCCGATGAACAGGATATGTTTGTGCCTGATTTATTGTGGTGTAAGAGGAAGTATTGTATTTCAATGAACATGTTCACTGTTTAATCATGAAAACTAGTATTTCAAGCTCATATAGAAATGTGAGATTCATACTGTCCTTGTTTATGAAGAAATTATGACTGGACTGTCGGGGTCAGAGTTTATATGCATAGTTTTTTAATGTTAAATGTTTTTAAATTTCGTAAGTTTAAGGTACGAGAAAACTTATGCGTATGGATTGACTTGATATTGTTAAATTACATTAAAGAGCTAGTTGTTCTTAAAGAAAACATTTTATTTAGTTTTGTCCATAATTTTTCTACGTGAAAATTATATTTTAAGGAGTCTGTCTACTGTCACCTGAAGAAATTGAGTTTTGATATAACTTATTATAGAAATACCCTGCGATGATTTGTTTTTAATAGTGATGCGTCATGGAGTGATTTTCATCATATGTAATATGTATGTTTAGATTGCAGCTGAATATCTCGATTTTTATGTCTTTATGTCAGGATAGTTTTGTTATATCTTTGAACTCAAATTATATTTCAGGAATATATTTACTTTGACCTAATATCAATATCCATTTAAATACATTTAATAATATCGTCGGCGGGTTAATGAGTATATTTGCCAGTATTGTGTAATGCTTCTATCACATAATTTTTTCCCTAATAAATAAAACTTCACAAAATCAATTCATAAGTTAGATTCTGCCTTACAATAAACAGAATTTAAAGAACATAGTAACTAAGTACTGAATAATCATAACAAAACTAACTTTATGTACTCTTAACATGGAGTTTAAGTATAAATTGAACACAATTTACAACAATTTTCTCCTCCTTCTGTAATACTGGCCATTGTGCAGTTTGCAGGATAAATATCTATCGAAGCATATTTAAACAATACAGAATCTTAAGAACGTTTTCCTCCTAAAGAACAAAAACCGTCGTTACCGATTAACACGTCAAATCGATCTTCCCTCTATCCCCCTACTGTTTTTATTCTTCTCTCACGAAAAGTCTATCTTCCGTACAGACCCGATTGGAGAGACAGATTGAAAACAGTAATCAGTGTCAGAACATCCAGCGTCTGAGTTTCTCTTCCTCTTACACAGACTTGTTATAATGAACAAGAGCTATTCGGCAGGAAAATCCTTTGACATTGTTGGTTAAGCATTCTAATGGTGCGTTACCTAAACTATAGGCGCTTTAACAACTTACAAATTAACATTAAAATTGACTATTATACTAGGTTTGCATTTTAAGAATACGTCTTATAGTTAATTTAAAATAGAAAAAAGACATAGTTTTATTAAGATTCACAAGATTTAACTGTATTCGTCCTGTTACAAAAAATTACGTTGTAACATTATATTTAATTCTAAAAATAAGTGTTTTAAAGGGAGAGTAAAATTTTTGCAACATAATGTTCATAGTACTGTTTTATTTCTATAATTTATTTATACAGCATTAAAAATTAGATTAAACTTCAATTCACACCTGAATAAAGACTTTGATGCTCTCTATTACCATAATATCCTTTCCTTTGTGAAGATCATATATTCCCTCATACTTAAAAATAATACTTTTACATAATCCTAAATAAATTAAATGTAACAATATCCTACTAACTTGGTACTAACTTTTGCTTTCAAAATATAAGCCCTACCGTAATATGAAAATGTTTCACATAGTTATCAACAAAATGCATTTACAATAATTATAATTAAATTTAAAATATTCCTCAGATAATTCCATATTGTCGATTAATGGATATTTTAATGTATGTATTGTTTTGAAAAATAGTGCTGTTTGATCGATTAGTACCATAATTATGTATAAACGATTCCAACAAACATCAAAAGCGGCGTGAATTTTAGTGTTGCTCTGAGTAGGTACAGTTCGTGCGGCGTTTGTATATTCTGGATTTTACACAAAATGGCTACATTGAATTTTAAGAAATTTATAATAAAATAATAAGATATCATCTAATTAAAATATAAATAACAACGATACATTGCTATTAATGTCTTTATTATTGCGATATGCAAAACATATATTGATGCTGCAGATAGTGCAATAAATAAAATAAGGATGTTAATTATCTTGGAATTAGATAGTTAAATAAATATCATTATGAAATTAAAATATATACCAATTCTAACTAATGGTAATCCATGAACCATAACTATAAAAATATAAACTATAACGTACTAATTACACAGTATTAAATTAAACTTTGTTATTTAATTTTCTACGCCAACCTTCCTTGGCAGCAGGCTGGCATATAAATTTATAAAATAATTCTTATATTTAGTTTTAGGTCATACGAGTCTTCTGAATACTATCTGTAATGGCCATGTTCTTTAAATACAACGCCTGCGAAATTTCAACATAATAAAAGTTTGTAGGACTATGAATCATTTTGTGTTAAATGAATAATTGTAAATAGATTTATCAGCTCTGATTAAACCGTTCGGTGCTTTAAGAAGCTTTCTACTTCATATAATATTTGAGAATAGAAAATATTGTATTATAGATATGAAACTATTTTCTTTGAAATCTTTGTTACATTTCTTACAACTGATTTTATCTTCAATATTTTGAATAGTAAAACTACAAATATGGTATATATTTATTCAATAGTGCATAATATATAGTACGTGTTATAATTAAGCCGAAGTACATTTGGGTGTACACTAATAAATAAGTATTGGCTTGTAGAGTTTGTTGTACACTATTATGTTTCACACTGACACTGACAAAAGCTTATTTAGAAACTATAGTCTGAATAGCTCTAATTCTAGACTAGTCCTCTTCAGATCACAAAGTATCCCAAAGACATATCCTCATAAAAATTTACCTTAACTGGACCAAGAATCTTGGCTTCACGCATTCTGATAACCACGAAATGTTTTTCCTACGAAGCCTGACGACCACGAAGTATTAAGCATGATGCCGCCTAAAAATACTCCAAGCTAATCAGCGTTTAGCCGATACAATAATTAATTATTAAAATAACCACTGCTTTACCAAAAGTATTAAGTACGTGAAGCTTCATTACAGGTTTAAATTATCCACAAATATTAACTGAATTAATTTGATTTATTTAATGTACAATTTAAGTTAGTATTATTATTTAATGTTTGTTTCTTATTTAATAACTATTACTCTACTCAAAAGTAATAGTTATGGAAACAACTCCTGGGATCTTGTTTTCGTGGTTGAGGCAGGCCAATTTGTTTTAAAACGGACACCATCACATTTCTAGAGGAAGCGGTGGTTTAATTTAGCCATGTATGAGTTTTAGAATTATTAAGTTAAGATTGTTTTATCATAACATTCCATATTCTAATTTATTGCAATCGTTACGTAATATATACAATATTTGAAACAGTATTGATTTTTAAAGCTGCAAATTGGGCAAAATGTTTACATCGAATACTTGAACACTCCCACTTGGTTCGAAATCATTCCTTTTCAATTTAATAAAAAGATTTTTTAATGTATTTCTATAAAATCTGTAAACCAAACCATGTATTATATTCTTATAGGGCTGATCTTGGAACATGTGTCATTCAATGAGATTGATAGAAAATCATAATTATAATCGCTTTATTTATCATTTAAAGGTCAATCTCCCACTTAGTCATTGGAGACACTGGTTGGTGTACTTAACTCTATAAAGTTTAGAAGATATTGATATCTAATAAGAGACTTCAATCAGAAAACGTTCTCCTGTCAAACTCCATAATATTAAGGCTCCTTATCCAGCGACTGGTATTGAGAGAATATTCTACATACGAGGTGTGTCCAAAAAGTATCCGACCTTGACGTCTGGCATGAACTGACGTTACTCTGTGGCAACGGAAATCTGGTCCCCTTCAAAGTACTTCCCTCCACAAGCCACTACCTTATTCTAACGCTCCTCCCACTTCCGGAAACACTCCTTAAATTCATTTTGCGGAATGGCTAACAGGTCCTTCGTCGTATTTTGTTTTATTTGTTCAACATCGTCAAATATTTTTCCTTTCAAAGGAATTTTTAATTTTGAAAATAGCTCAATAGTCACAAGGAGCTATGTCAGGACTGTAGGGAGGCTGTCGTAGTTGGTTGATGTCGTGTTTGACCAAAAAACGCTGAATAAGATTTGAGGAATGAGCTGGTGCGTTGTCGTGGTGCAGGATCCAGTCACGGCAAATTTTGCCGAAACACGGTTCATTTTTAAATCTTCGTGTGAGATGTTACAAACTGACTATTTTGGTATTTCTAAATCTTCTTCCAACTCTCGGACAGTCAATCGACGGTTTTCATTAATTGCTGCACGAAAACGTTCAACATTTTCAGCGTTTCTGGCCGTTGAAGACCTGCCAGATCGGTCGTCACTCTCCACTGATATGTGGCCATTTTTAAACTCCCTAAACCACTCCTTTATTTGTGTATCGCCCATAGACACGTCACCATAAACTTTCCGTATCATAGTAATCGTCTCTGATGCTGAATGGCCAAGTTTTTGGCAAAATTTAATGCAAATGCGCTGCTCAACACGTTCAGTCATATTGAAATGCGACGCAAACACACGGCAGTACTGTACTGAATTGAGCGCTGTGACTCAATGAGTGACCAGATCCCTCCCCTCCAATAACCGCTTCGAGCCGGTCTTTTACGCCGCGGCCGCCTACTGGTCGGCGGCGGTTGGATTCTTTTTGGACAGACCTCATACATGTGTCAATCTTGCTATCTGAGTCTAATAGTTAAAGCAGTTGTCAGTCTATATCATCGGTACATCATCCTTCACAGGAGGAGAGCAATCAACGCTGAGGTCTGTGAGATTGATGGCTTCAAATATTCGCAGATTATCCCTTCGGACCCAACAACCCAAACACCCCTGACTGGGATATCCTATTATTGTATATTTCAAAGATGATATTACGTGTCCCGGAAATTCAGAAGGAATAATCGTGTAAAATCATTATCGGTACTCTCTATGCACTAGGCTATAAGAAAAGTGTCACGATGCGTCCTAACTAAGATAACTAGATCACACGTAGGATCTATTAAGGCCATTACGAGACATTACCTCTACTGGATGTTTTTCCTTCTCGTTTAACCAGGGGCTCTTATCTCGTAGTGTTCAAAAATGCCATTATCGGAGATACATAATTATTGTGCGAGAAAATATTAGTAAATAGTAAATCCTATTGATACCGATGTTCTTGGATGAATCAATTATAAAATTATTGTAATTTGGCTTCTGATAAGTATATATTAATATTTCTTGTAGTTTACCATAGCTTATTTTGAAAGCCATAATGTTATTTCTCTTAAAGGAAATCAGTCACGTGAAGAAAACTTCTTCAATGTATAGCTGTAACATATTTGGTTTTGGTAAAAATGTTTTCTATATCTCTAAACTTGTCTAACTAGTAATATACCCGTAACTCAGTACTTATACACTGACATCATTGAATATTAGTTGAAGTTACTAGTGAAATTTATACGTGGAACTGTAATTATTATTCTAAGATCTATGGTAAACCACAAGAGAAATGATGACAGGTTTATGTTCTTGTTATAGGGCTGTATACTCAGTATAATGATATAATGGTGGGTGATATACCGGTGTATCTAGACTCTTTTTGTAAGGAATTTATTCGGTACAATGTGTTTAAATATAAATATTAAGGTTTATAGTTTAATTATTATCGTGTATTTCAATGGTATATGACTTTAAATCCACTAGAAGCAATTACTAAAACATTACAAGCGGTTTCTCTGGTAATTATTTATGCATCGAATGTTGTAAATGGGATTTATTATGCAAGCAACATAATAATTTCAGTTTTGGTGATTAAATTACAACACAACTAATTGAGAAATCAAATGTATAGTACATGAAAATTCTATTCGTAAGGAAGTATGGCAATTTATTTCTTTGTTTCCCTTAATCTTTCTTCAGATATAACAACATAAATATTTCATACCGTTATTGACAAATTAATATTGTACAGTTAAACAAATTTATTATTAAGGCATTATGATAGCTTATTTACCTTTTTAAACCGTGAATGGTTACAATTAATTATCACAGTCAAAATTGTTGAAATTGAAATAATAATCTGACAAGTTTTCGTTTCAGAATATTTAAATGTTTAGTGAAACAGTTCCTTAAGAATATAAAGATAATAATAGTTAATATGTATAATGCATAATTAAACTATAATATATGTTGGTAAATTGTTTCACAAATAGAATTTTAATGTTTATTATAAAATAGGAAGAACTGCTTTTGTCCAGGACTGATCCAGTGGTAAAATTTCTACCTCTAATCGGTTTTATAGAGCTAGAAATCAGGTGAATAAAGAAAAAGGAAATACCAGACATTAAAATACTCTGTCGCTAGAACTAAAACGAAGGATCTCCCTTGAACTTACGTTATCACCTCGTGGGATGTTACAAATTTTTTATTTTCAGAATTTCAGTCTATGAATTTGATAATATCCGTATAAAATGAAGGCATTATCTAGATTCAGTTAAGAATCTTAATATTCCATCGGTTACTTTGAATTTATTTTTATATTACTTCTACCCTCAAACGTCCACAGCAAATTATAAAACACAGCTGGTATTTTTTTATTTATAGCATCTTAATTTATTTCAAGGATCAAAACCTTAACCTTTTATGCCGGCGGCATAATGTCCTTAACTTTTCTATTGATATTTTATTTATATGTCCTTACATGAATGAATTATTTTCAACTATTCGTGCCATTTAGTCCTATACAGATTTTTCTATTGGCTCTTCCATCGTGATATTTCATTCGATTGATAAGAGGAACTATTTATTAAAAACGTGTGGGAGAGGCAAAACACGCGACAATTAAACAGCATACTTAACAATTCCGTTAATAAAAAAAGTTTGAAATAATATCTCAAGTGGCAAATGCTTCTTTATGGATTAAATTTTTTTTAATATTTAAAAATAAAACGATATAAACTATGCAGTTGGTGATGTGTGAAGATGTGTCAAATATACGTTCCTCTATACGTCTTCTGTTTCCTGTGGTGTCAGTAAACAGTGCAATAAGGTTTAAAAGTGGAAAACCCTTAGAGAATTAAAATAAAAATATAAAAACATATCTTTATATATACAAAGAATTAGTTTATTATATATAGTATCTAATATAGTAAATTAGATAAAAGGGATTACATGAACAAATAGATGAATTAGATGTGCTGTTAACTGTATACTAGTATTTTACAGCTCTGTGTAATGTACAGTGGAGTTCGGTACGAATTGGAAGTGTAAGGCAAGATGCTGTGGAAGGTCCGCACTCCGCACCGTTCAATGTAACAGAGACGGCGCCAGCCATTACATAAAGTTTGGTTCGCTCTTGGCTTAAGTATTTTACCGAATTGTCCTAGTCCTCACGTGAGAACAGCAATCACATCCTTCTTAAAGAAACAAAGGCTCTTCTCTGGATTTCAGTTAAAATTCCACATTTGCAATATCTTAAAGAATATTGTACAACGGAAAAAGAAATATTGTACAACTATAAAAAGAATATTACAAATACATATGCATGTACTTGCTACTATGAGATATAACTTGACTTATGTGTTATAAGAAGAAATAAAGGTAAAAGAAATATTAGTTGGTTATTTAATTCAATTAGTTAACTATTTTAAAAGTTTATTTTACATATTGAATATTTTAATTTACGTTGGTTAATTATGTTATAAAATAATCACATATGACATCTACACGTAATGATTTCCCTAAATTTGTGTAGATGTGGATAATAATAATGCCCAATATAGGTATACAATTTAAGAATGTTAAATTAGTAAATTTAATAATAATATTTCATATATTATATAAGTGGGTTGGGTTACGCTAATACAAAAGATATTGTGGTTAATGCAGGATGTTGAATACAATTTTATTGTTTGTTTCATTACTAACATTTTGTATAATGTAAAAGTATTCGAAAATACTGAAGCAACTGAGGATAATTTAATTAGGCTCAGCTGTCTGAAGTTGGCTGCTCCATTCAATTTTTGATATTATGCTATAGTAGTGGTTATAATCGGCTGAAATCCCAACAATATAGGCAAATGTGATCAGGTCAATTATATAGATTCAATTAATAAACCGATATTTGTTATTCTATAATGATTTTAAAAGGTTAGGTTATGCATTTAAACTAATGATACTAAAAAATAATTTATAATGTAAGCCTACATTTCAGCACAGCTTATAAGCAAAATTTGTGAAATCGCCTTTTATTAAACAATTCTATTATCATTTCAGTCATGGGAAATGAATAGTTTTTACAATCTTTCATATGAATGTAACAAGTTTTCAACTAATAATTTTAATAATATAATGATGGTGGAGTAAAACTTATAGACTTGAAAATATGCTCTTCTCGTTCTTCCAGTGCTTAATAATCGTATATTAAAAAGCTTTTTCAGAGGCGTACAAGATGTTACCCTTGTAACGTAAATCCTTGTACATATATCTACGTTACATAAAGATTTAATATTTGAATTTCACATTTATGGAGTAGTTTTAGGTCCTATTTAAGTTTAAATAGGTTTTTTTATACAAAAAAATATAAAACTGTTCCGTCCTAGAAAGGCACCAATACGATTACAACGGGAATGCTAGAATAGGTGATTCACAAGTGCAATCTGCCTTTATTGTTATGTGTTCCAGATGATTGTAATCATAGCCCTCTATAGAAGAGCCAGACCGTTCACACAGCTCGCACTTTATTCCAACTAATATATTTCAGTAATAGTATATATAATAATATTAGATTTACAAACCTAAAATAAATTTCAAAAGCTTATGGAAAGTAAAAAATACTATTAAAGCATATTTCTGAAATCCTTTCCCATGACTCTCTGTATTCCTCAAATAGACAAATCATTAGACAAATATTTGGTCCAAAATTAATACATCTGTTATGTGTGTTAAATGTTTTAAACTGAAGTACCTAATTTTAGTAACTTAGCAATCTCTCCTTATGCATATGGCAATATCATTTCAATCAATGTTTACTATAGTAAATGAAACAATATCTGACTATAATAAACTGACGATTATAAAGGAGACTAAGTTAATAATTCCGACTTTAATGGTTTATTTCTGGTTAGGTATATTTGGACCTATCAAGTCATATACATTATGGGAAAAGTTACATTATAAAATTATTTAACAGCTTGATATTCGACTTGCGTGTTATAATTGCATTTAATAATTTATATTATCCAGTTACATCGAAAATATAAGTTTGTTTCTATACAATATTCATCATCTTAACAAGTTATAATTATGGTATGTCAAAGGAGTTGAATATAACATTTAACACAAATATCAAGCATCTGGGTTTGGTATTGATAATGGTATTTAAAGAAATATTTAGAAAATTTAGAACTTTCGCCCCTTCACTGAATCAGCAAATTTTGGGAGAGTTTTATACATTATTTTTGTATGCAGTATACAATATTTAGTACTAAACTACGTGTACCTTGCATCTAAAATTAAAATTATTGTAAATATAATGGGGCCACAAATATTTATTTCCCAGTAAAGTTTAATAATATGGTATTTCAGAAAAGTGACCAGTTTGAAAAAGAATGGTTGAAATTGTTATATAGTTGTCACAATTAACATGATAATAAATAAAAATGCAATTAAAAATAATTTCTCTTTGTAAAACATGTTATAAACAGTTAAAAAAAATAAATCAACGTTATCAATTTAACAACGTTAGGTGCACTTTTCTCGTTGAATGTAATGTATTAAATACAATTTAGTTACTCTCTCGGAGTGTGTGTTCATTCGCGCAGCAACTGCGGGAACTGTAGTGATATTTGCACAGACTCATTCCATTGATAGTGATGTAGTTAAAAACTTAAATAGAGAGCACCTAAAGTAAAATATATTGGGGTCTAAACAATTATTTTTATATTACTGAAATTTTAATTCCTAGATCTAATAGAAAATAGCACTGTGTAATTGTAATAATCCGTTCCAGTAGAGTAGATTACTAATATACAATACCAACTTCAGCTGTTAAATACATTTAATACATTTTCTAAGACATTCATGTTACCTAATATAATGCAATATGTTATATTATATATTAGACAAATTTTACTGTAAGCCTTCAGGGTTGCTGAAATGCATTTCTAAAAATGATAATAATATTAGAAATGTAATACTCTTACAATCATTTAATGTCATATGTGCTTAAAAGGAAATGCCTTCTCTCCTACAAGAAACGTTCTTCTCTTTAGTGTGTAGGGCAATCTCAAATGGAATATCTCTTTTTCCATGGACCTTATGTATATATATATATATATATTATATATATATATATATATATATAATATTTTATATATATATATATATATATATATAAATAACATATATATGTAGTCCAATTGCATTAAACAATTAAAATGATTGAAAATAAAATTATAAAAAAATAGATAAACATTAGTAGAATTACATTGGTTAAATGTCACCACAATTCCCCCCGTGCCAAATCCAATATCAGTTCAGTCCGAGAGAGCCGTCAAATTGAATTTATTACTTTCGAGGAAGAAAATTGAGCTTAACTTTGATGGAGGGAAAGTTATTGTCTCAGTATACATTATAAGCTTTCTTAATTTCCATCTACTATTTTAAGTGGAATTTCGTAAATTTACATTGCATTTGTGAAATATTCTTGCACTACCTGTAGAATTATATTTGTTACTAGCGTTATTTAATTCTTAATTTAGCAGCTGTTCCCACTGGTATAAGTATATAAAAATCAGTTACATAAGACAGCTAACAGTAAAATACATTTACTTTTTTCAGTTTAGAACATTGTTATTTATTGAATGATCTTATTCCAATTTCTACCTAGTAATTTGTAGCTAAAAATTCAAAGTTAATAGCAATTATCCTTTCTACTTTTAATCTCGTAGAAAAATTGCTAACACAATTAAAATCTATGCATATTTCGCCAAGAGATTTCAACTTCAGTAACACTATGTTAAATATTATGTTAACAGTTAATAATAGTAAGTAGGTACATCATCGCATACAAGTGAACTGGAGTAAACTTGCATCAAACTATTAACTATTTGCTTCACATTTTCATTATGTCGTGGTTCACAATTAAATTTAAATATTCATATAAAAACTTCCTTAGTGAACCTGGACAAAGAAAGAGGGTTTGAAAAAAGGATAAGGAATGAATGGAACATTTACATACCATTCAGCAGCATTCAGCAATGTACGTTACAGCACGTACTCGTACATTCTATATCCCGAGATTGGCTTGTACATTTACAACCAATATACCTTATGTTACGGTTGTGTTAAGGTATTTACAATAAGTGGAACACTATGTACCTCTTGACAATCTCTACTTTCTTAAACTATTTTATAATTATATCACAAGTATTGTTTAGTACATATAAATATTTAATGTTGTATAACTACCGGTAACTATAGAAAATGCAAGTAGGGACAACTTGGACTAGTGGGGGTCACTTTAAGTTGAGTTTACTTCAGTTTAATTTTTATAGTCTCGACGATTATCCCATAGTCCTTTACTAATAACGAATATTAAGAAATTAAACTTCGTACGTAGTGTACAAAGCAATCGAACAGTTAGCATTAATTGTATAAGGCCATCAATCTTTATTAACATAAGTGTCATCGTGAGTCTTATAGTTCAAATTTTCTCTGAGAAATTATTTCCTGCATTATTGCAATAAATGTTCGTTTTAGTAATACAAATAACAAATAAAAAGAATATAATAAATTAATCATAGGTTTCATTAAAAAATTTAAGGTTTTTGAAATATTACTGACTTTTCTTAGAATGATTGTTAATACATTTTATAATAAAACCTCCCAAATTCATTCTTGTACACAATAGAATTCAAGAAATCGCTATATGTCACACTAACAACAAAATCCTCTAGTTAAATAGCGAAATAACACATCAGCAGTTGAATATGAACGTGTACAAAAGAGTTTTAACTGTTCTCTCTTGTAAAAGCATACACCTTTGATGTTTTCAGCCCGATCAGCTTTAACGTAATTCAATTTATTATTCTTTACAACTTTATACTCTAATCCCCTAATACAATTTGTTTTGTATTTAAAACATGTGTTTCATTTACAATAAAACAGTTTGAGAAGCAAGTGTTAATATTACTGAGTTAGGAAAGGTCAAGAACCCGAGTTCTGTCGGGTACTTTGATACTCCGTTAAATCGGTTTATTTGAACTAAATTTGCCAGAGATGCCTTCAGAATAAACAAAAAAATATTCTCCTATGCAACTTAATACTTTTGTATTGACATACTGTTAATATTAAACTATAGATATACCAGCAATTTAGATAAAATTCAACAAAATTATTTTTTTTAATATAAATTACGTAAACCTAACGTATAATTATGCTTGATTTATGCATGTAATCAATTGTACGAGAGTGATTTAAAAGAAGAATTTAAACATTTGTCAAGTAGAGAAAACCGTCCCTCGAAAGGGAACTTCGGAGAGGGTTAAGGATACACGGAGGATTAGTCTTACCCTGGTGGCTTGTGACTGTTGATTTAATGAACACATTTCACACCAATTTGTTAGAACTTGTCGCAGCCGATCTTCGATTTGTTTATACATTATTTCTTCGTCATATACACCAATCATTTTTCTACATCTAACACACTAACTAACCTTCTGAATAACACATAAACATGTACACAGTTTTCAGGAGATAAGTGCAAATCTGGGCATTAAATTACTTGTAAGGGAAATATCTAACTATACAAATTGTAACAACAATAGAGTTTTAAGGAAGACTTCAACAGCAAAACATCCTGATACTGATTAATGCATCAAATCGATCTTCTTTCCTTCCCCTCTCCTACTGTTCTTTTATTCCTCTTTAACGAAAAGTCTATCTTCTGTACAGACCGGGTCGAAGAGATAGATTGAAAACAGTAATCAGCGTCAGAACATCCAGTGTCTAGCTCTTCCTTCCGCTCGCACAGTCTTGTTATAATCAACAAGGGGTAAGGTATTCAGTGGGAAAATGCTTTGACATTGTTGGTAAAGCACTACAAGGGAGCGTTATCCGAAATATAAATGCTTCTTTACGTATTTCCAGAATATGGTGTTAGAGATAAATAAAAATACCTTACATAATTAAAAGTTTAAGTTAAATCTCCTTATAAACATAATTAATGTTGTACATTAATTTTTAATTCGTTAAGTTAAATAATAGGAGGTTTATCCCCAGTTAACATACTTCCCTAATTCCACTGGCAGTGTATAAAGAAATACATATGCCTAGATTTTAATATGCACGAAATAATGAGCCGTCACACTAATATAATGACTCCATTTTTGTTGCATTAACATAATTAATAATTTTGTTAGTATACATATATCTATATTATAACAAGTTAGAAGTAAACCGCGCCATGTGTTGTAACAGACTTCGCTGAGGTTGTGAGTAAAGTTTGAAATCTATAGTCCATTTCATCTCGAGATGTCCTGGGCACAGATACGAAAAAAGACAAACAATGGTACAAAACAGGAGTTGACATTAAAATCAAACTTCATAGATCTCATTCTTATAGAAATGAAGTTTCATTCTAATTTCAAAGTCTATATATGAAATATTTATTGACATATATTACCACATGCTACATTAAGATGTTTGTATATTAAATTTCGCTGTATATCGGAATTTAAATATTTATAAACAGTCCACACACCAATCCACTATAAAATTTTGTTTTATGTGATGGAACAGTTAGTATATGTTACTATGTTATATGCTTGAATCTGCTATGAGTGTATTGAGTTAATTTTCGAGATATCGTGCGGATACACAGCTAGATATACATACACATATACAAACTGACAGATATAAATAATGCATAAGTAACAGGCATATACATCTTTTACGGTTTTGTCGTTTATTCCAGATTTGTATTTAATTAAATACACATGCTTTCTGTAATATCGAGCAGTACAAATAGGTGTGTAATTGTACTTCTCCGAACAGAGTACAATTAAATGAATGACATATCCAAGTAGCATGTAAAATTATATTAAATATGCTGTTTCACATAGTTTAAAACACTAATGACGAAATATTTGAAGAGAACTGTGTAACAATACCTTAATTATCTTATGCAATTTCGATGAATGGTTAGTAATCCTCATGTTTTAGGCATATCAAGTTGCGTAATTTGCCTTGGATTTTCGCTTTAGAATAATTCCTATTCATTGAGCTATTGTAAGGAAGATCGATTCCTTTATTCTTTGTGTGAAAAAGGAATTTTAATTAAAAATTTAAATAAAGACTGTAGATAAACCTGTCCAGCTGTTTGTGTTGACTTGAGGCAAACAATTGAACAAAAATAGACATCGATGTTTTCTAACAATCTTCGGCAAGGCTCCGATAACACTGAGAAATAATTAAATAAAATGTATACTACTTGGATATTACGCAAATACGATTTTTTAGTTTAAAGTTTAGGGTAGTACATTTGATTTTACTCTCTTTCATACGTAGTATAATTTTTGGCTTGGAATATGTGATTGAATAGTCGTAAGATCCCAATAGTTGTATATCAATAGTTCTACATTGTGACTTTTAAAACAAAGACAAATAACTTCTCGAATGTTAGTTATAAGGACAGTATAATAGGCAAAGAGAATAGCCTAATCATGCACGATCCTCAGATCAACATCAAAAATATTTTTGCATCTCTGCACCAGTGTAAGAAATTCTTGAACTAGCTATTCAGAGAGAGAATCAAGGTCCTTAATTTACATCGTCTCAAATAATCTCACCACTGTCGAAACTAGAGAAACATAGAGTTAGACGATAGATATATAGATAGAAGTGCGTAACGCCTGTACGTTACCCAGCATTCCCGCGTAATGTGGTAAATTTCACACCAACAATGGTGAGAAATTTCCAGCAGTTTACTGTATTCCTTCTCTGCTGGCGATAAGAAATCTAGATATCATCGAACTTACTGCACCAACCAACTAGATTTTATGTAGGAGTGATTAAGTTTATTAACAGACATACATTATCCCTTGACAAGAGATTTGACTTTTCCTTCTTATTTCAGTTGGGACACTTATCTCGTGCTGGCTTCCTTATTAAATGTTAAATATGCCCTTGGGATATTTATTTGTGTGATAATAATCGCATGTGTTTCTAAGGTGGTTGATGAATCCATCGGAAATTTTTAGTAAATTTAACTCCTTTGTAATATCTGAAAATATTTGTGTCTTATTTTATAGCTTAGTTCTATTACTTTTCTTAAAAGAGATCTGAGTTTAGATTCATGAAGAGAATTTAATGAACATTCGTTTTGTATGTAATAAGAACATTTTCGTTCAGTGTATGAAAGTTGAAAAATTGTGTTCGTCTCTGTATTTATACTTTGTTTATTAAGTAGTTTAACCACAATATATCAACACCTACCCTTCTTTAAGTTCATACACACATAATTTGTAAATAAACTTGATATGAAAATGTATTATTCTCAAATCTTATAGCAAATCATACATTATATGATGACAAGTATATAATCTTGTAATACTCTGTGTCCGATGAAATAATAGTCAAAATAAATAATTCAGCCGATAAAGTCTTGTTTTTTTTTAAATCGATGTTATTTTGCAAAGCATTTTTTGGATGCAGAAATCAAGTAATAACGTAATTTTATTTGTTGGTTCATTTACATATGATGAACGTTGTAAATTGTATGTATCCTTGTAATTACAGTATTATTATTTAGGATATTCACTTGTAAAATGTTACTCATAAACTGTAGCTATAAACAGCAAGTAATATAATTTTGATAGTATATAGAAATAAATATAGTCATATCAAATAACCGAGACTATTTACTTTATTTTTCATACACTATAAATATAATTCATAAATTGATGAGTTCTCAAAGATCAAAAGAAAATAGGAAAATTGCAGGTAATATTACAAGTAATTTTTATGACCAAGCATGAATTATCTTTTTACTATTAAAGAATAATAATTTCACTGTATTTCTCACATTACGGCAAATATGGTCCATTTTGTTTTATTCACAATACAAAGAAAATACTAATGGAGTCTATTATATTAACTATCAGAATTCGCCTTCATAGTAATTTTACAGACGTAACTGTAGCATATCAAACTAAAGTCATTCCTTTATTGGCTATACGACTTATGTGTGACCCTTAATTATGTATAAACAATATTAAAACAGTTTATTCAGTTAAGAAAGGCACGAAAAAAGTGACATTTGGCATTGAGTTTTCAGAAACTTATATATATATATATATATATAGTTTAACCATTCGAGCAAAGAATTTATGTAGCAAAGAGTCTGATTTCACAAATTATATTAACAAATTAACAAACACATTCAAAAATTTAAATTATCCCGACAAACTTGTAAAAAATCAAATTAATAGGACAAAAAATTTTAATTACAACAAATCTTTTCCTGTAAATGAACCTAAATTTATTACTAAATTCTACCCCGGACTTAACAAAATAAACCCTATAATTAAAACTGCTTTCCATATTCTACAGTCATCATCGGAAACTAAAGATATATTTTCAAAACCACCTAGGGTCATCTTTAGAACGCCGTCAAATCTTAAAAATATGCTAGTCCAAACCAATCTTAAACACAAAAATCGAGAGAAAATTTTTAACGGTTGTAAACCCTGTCAAAAACCACGTTGTGGTACGTGCAAAATTATGTCCTCTAGTCAAAATTTTAGTAGTAACATAACCAATAAAACGTATCCAATTAAAGGAACAATTGATTGTAATTCACGTAATATAATATATCAGCTAAATTGTAATTTTTGTAATAAACAATATATTGGCCAAACCTCTAACCCTCTCCGTATCAGAATGACAGGTCACCGTTACAGTATTGTTCATGGAGATGACAAGCCCCTCGCTGTACATTCCAGGGAACATAATCAGGACAAAATTGAAAACTGTTACAAACTAAAAGGCATCAATAATGTTCCATTGCATGCCAACGAAAATTTAAATAGGTTTAATTTGAGAAGGAGCGAAACTGCTCACCAACTTGTTTTAAGGTCAAAATTTCCTTTAGGTTTAAACATTCGTTAATTTCAAAAATTTTTACTCTTTGGTGTTTATGATGAAACATCAGCTGTGAGGTATTTTCCCCTGTTTATTATTCTATTTAAGTTCTTTTTCTTGTTTCTATTTAGTTACCGTAGTTTAATAATTTGATTTTGTAAATATTTATACACATTTTGTTATCTGAAGAAGTATGCTGACATACGAAAATTCATAAAAAGAGTTTACCAATATTTGGTTTTTTATTTTCACATGAAGAGAATACATATATATATATATATATATATATATATATATATATATATATATATATATATTAATAGAGTAGATTAAAGTTTTACAGAGATCTAGAAATTTGTAATATAAAATGCTTGAATAAAATGAATTGGGGTAGTAGAGGGGTTGAAAATGTTTCTGGAATTGGAAGAATATTTTGATAATTCACCTATCAGAAATGTTTGAACTAAAGGAATATTTGATTGAGGAAGTGTGTGATTGAGGAAATTATTCAATGTAGCTGATTTGAAGTATATATAAAAGGACTCACAAATGATCTCTCCCAGAATACTTTTATAACCTTTAAATTAAATATACAAGAAATAACAATGGACTTACACAATGTCTCCTGTAGTTAAGACTAAAAGCGTGGAATCTCCCTTGTACTGGGAATTGGCATCACCGGGAATATGAACACTTATCTTATAGTTTCACTTCACTAAAATCCCTCATATATAGTAAAACCATTCTCGTATATAGGTGATGTCCTTTAAAGGAGTTTTGGAATCTAATTTTATTAAAATTCTTTGGTTTTTACTTGTAGTCCTAAAGTCTAGTTCAAAGTTTGTTATTTGGAACATGTACTACACGAAGTCTAAAGTGAGAGTCTAGGTGTGAGCTCAGATGTAAGAATGGTCATGTTGCAACAATTTCACATCTGTATTTAATATCTGTATTTGTATTGCATTATTAACAAATAAAGAAATTATTCGTTCATTCATTTAAAATTACTTCAACTTGAGCATGTATGTATGGAAAATATTGAAAAACATTTTGGTGATAACATCCCATTGTAACATATGGCTTTAGACATTTAGAAGTTAATCGTTAGCTGTTAATTTACTGACTTCGGCATTTAAACTTCCGTAAAAAAATTCCATTTTATCAATTGAACGAAATGATATGATAAGCACACACATTATACAGGGTGAGTTTTAAGTCCCTTCCCCCCCTATTTTTTTCTAAACCGTATAAGTTAGGAGGTTTAAACTCCGTACATATTCGTTAGACCTAAATATCTTGTTTTTCATGGGTTCATTGACTCTCCACCTCCAATGGGGGACGGTCCACGAGGAGTAAGCCGAGATTCTTAAATGTAAGCATAGGTTGATATGCACATCAAATTAAAGGTCTCTGTAAGTAGAATACAATGCCGCAAACCGGACCTCAAAAGGTTCATCCTAATGAAAATTACAGGGTGTTAAAATTTACAAAATAGTAATGTGTTATTATCTGCGTTTTATCGCGCAACTTTTTAAAAGTTCATTTCAAAGCAATTTTCTATTGCTGTTTATTCTTTAAAAGAAACTTTATTTTGTTGTGTTTAATGATTTTAAGGGATCACTGGAAGTCCGAGATCTAGGAGTTAACTAAAGGATTTAATAAGAAGTCGATCATGTGTTGTGTCGCCTTGTAAGTATTTTATTTAAAGAATTGTTGTCTTACAAAGGTTTTAGACCATTTATATTTATTTCAACAGCGATTCCGGTTCTAATATTGTATGATTCCGATACTAGTAGGTTGTTACTTACCCTTTTATTGTAGTAGATGCTCAAACTGATTGCCTGTTACTTCCTGACAGTAGTATAGTCTGTTAACAAATTCACTCCTTACACGGGTTAGGATTTCTGGTGTTACCTTCCTGCAGGCCTCAGTAATTCTGTTCCGAAGATCTTCCACACATGCGACTGGTGTACAATAAATCACAGACTTCAAGTGTCCCCACAAAAAAAAATCCAGTGGGTTCAAGTCAGGGGACCGTGCCGGCCATTCTATTGCCCCGCGTCGTCCTATCCACTTCTCACGAAAATGTACATTAAGGTAACCACGAACATTAACATCGTAGTGTGGAGGAGCACCGTCCTGTTGGAACCTTACTTCTTCTCGATTAAACTCCCCAACATTAGTGCGAATTGTATTTTCTATTAATGGATGAATATTATTTTGGAGCATATGTAAATAACTTTCTCCATTTAAATTTCCGTCAATAAACAGTGGTCCAATCACGTGGTTACCAAAGAGACCTGCCCAAACATTTACTTTCTGGGGATACTGGGTATGATGTTCTCTGTGAACATGGGGATTAGAGTTATCCCAGTATCGGCAGTTGTGTCTATTCACTAAACCATTTACGTAAAATGTACTCTCATCACTAAAGCAGATATTATTTACGGTTGTTGGATTTGCTATGATTAGTCTATCCATAGTTTCACAGAACTGCAATCTTCTGTCCGGGTCATCTTCATTTAATGCGTGATGTAGCATAATTTTGTAGGGATGCAATTTGTGCTTCTTCAGGGTAGTTATTGCTTTGCGTTGTGATACCCCGATATTGTCTGCTATTTGTCTCGAAGAGGTTTGAGGATTTTCCACGACTGTACAAAGAACCTCAAAATCAACTTCTTCTGACAAAGGAGGACGGCCTGAACGTTTTGCATCAGTAACGCTACCAGTCTCTCTAAATTTTGTTATTAACTGCCTTAAATAGGTTCTGCTAACAGGTCTTTCTGGATGGTTTTCATTAAATCGTCTCATTGTTTCGTGGTAATTATTCCCAGAAGCACCAAAAATAAACACCATGTCAACTTTTTCTTGAAGAGTGCGAGACATGTTTCTAACTTTAACAGCACTAAAACTAACAAGGTCAGTAGTCACACTGCAACTAACAAGGTCAGATACTTAATGGCCCAAGTAACTGAAACTAAACATAACATGTCTCCCAGATAACAAAAAACTTTCACTTTTACAACGACACAGGGACTATGTCAAAGATTACATTTAAAAATGCAGACCCCAGATTCTGTACAAAATTATTATTGTGACGTGTACTTTTCTGTTTTACCTGAGCAATTGTTATGTAGAACTGATCACTCTACGTAACGAAATTTTACATCCAAATGAAGAAGCGCGCATTCATTGTTGCTGCAATAACAGAACGGTCACTGATTAGACACCAATCAGCTGTTCAAATAAAGGAGTTAGGCTAAGGTGAGCCATTACCATGCCATTGATATTTTGTCGCTTGCGTATGTCAGTTAGTAAAATTTCAGTATAATAATTTTGTCTTTACAGAATTAAATATCTACGGTAAACTAAGCCTGATATTTAATTAGAGACCTTGCAACTTACTATTAGAAAATAATCAACCTAAATCTGTGGCTAATTTAAGTACCTAAGGCTTAGTGTCGTAAACCTAATAGTTCTTGCGTGCATGGTAGTGGTCTCGATTGAGCATACCTGAGGGCAGGAAACTGTTCCTTGTTGGAGACCTGCGACTATCACACCCCATCAACAAGGTGGCGCCCTTATTACCGAGCAAACCGTAACCATCTGGGTATCCGTCAATCTTAGTAGTCCTCTGTCACTGCGCAAGAACTTGGTTGTCCTGGCGCTCTACCAATACTCACGCCCTTCTCGACTGAGCGAGGCCGACAATATTGCTAACCCGCGAGGAGGGGTGGCATTATTAACAAAATTACGAATTATCCTTTTTTAATTCAGATTGTAGCACCGTTTCCAGCGTTAAAAGGCAATGTTAAACGACACATCACATGATCGACTTCTTATTAAATCCTTTAGTTAACTCCTAGATCTCGGACTTCCAGTGATCCCTTAAAATCATTAAACACAACAAAATAAAGTTTCTTTTAAAGAATAAACAGCAATAGAAAATTGCTTTGAAATGAACTTTTAAAAAGTTGCGCGATAAAACGCAGATAATAACACATTACTATTTTGTAAATTTTAACACCCTGTAATTTTCATTAGGATGAACCTTTTGAGGTCCGGTTTGCGGCATTGTATTCTACTTACAGAGACCTTTAATTTGATGTGCATATCAACCTATGCTTACATTTAAGAATCTCGGCTTACTCCTCGTGGACCGTCCCCCATTGGAGGTGGAGAGTCAATGAACCCATGAAAAACAAGATATTTAGGTCTAACGAATATGTACGGAGTTTAAACCTCCTAACTTATACGGTTTAAAAAAAAAATAGGGGGGGAAGGGACTTAAAACTCACCCTGTATAGAACATTATATAGGACATTATATAGAAATAGTCTAACATTAAAATTACTTCTATAAAGAAACTTATACAATAAATATATATCCCAGATAGTAAAGACAGTGTGTGTAGTTTATAAAAGCAATTGTGACCATTCTACAATATATATTCATCTATGTTACTTAGCCAACTTTAAGCACTGTAATATTGTTATTATTCGAGAAGATTATCCTCTTATAAATGTTGAGTTTGTCAAAAGTTAGAAAAATAACATAATCGGAAGCACTTTCGATAAAGGAGGAAAAAGAAGAAGGTCCATAAAAAGCGAGAGCGTTGATAGAATACCCTATTATTCAATGGACATCGAAGGGTGGGTGGCAACACAGTGATTTGTCCGGTGATCCAGTCCGGAGGGTTGTTCCGCTGGTCGGCTCGGCTCGACTGTTGATTTAGCAGGCTCTGACTCATACACTTTGTTATAATCAAGTGTCCTCTCTTACTCTCTGTCCGACCTTCTAAATCACAGCTCTATTTCAGACTTTCTTCCAAAAAACAACTTTATCTTTCAAAATAGTTTGTATCTTAAATAAATTATTACTAAATTATACTATGTTTAATAGAATCAATCAATAGAACAGACTCATTCGATACAGTTATCCAAGATGGTTTACTAATATTTAAAATCTCTGCTCTTGAGGAATTCCATTTAATACAATAGTGAATCTATGACTCTTTTCTCGTCGAATAATTATCGTACTGCAATAATATAAATTCAATCACAATACTCATAAAAAAGACAATACCTATATTTTTTTATTAAAAAAATATAAATTTTAACAAAAAAATCTTATTTACACATAATAACCAACGTACATAATAACCAACGTACATAATAACCAATAAACTACAAAAATCAGTTACATTAAGGGAATTTACACTTCAAAAATTCTTTCTAAATTTTAATGTATAATTTTAAAATTCTATAAGACGACGCTTCTTTAGTTGTACAGTTTTAAAATCGAAAGAAACCAACTCAAAAAGCAATAATTAAATGAAGGCACGAAAAAGTAAACAATTATTATTGTTTCAGAAAACAGTAGAAACTCAAATATCTTATATACCACGAAATGTTGAAGGCGTTCTCAAAATTTAACACATGTATTATACAAATAATTTTAAAACTATATATTATGTAGATATTTTTCCCTTATTGCAGTCCTTCTTCATATAATATTACAAAAAGTAAATAGGAAATATTTACTTAGTTTAGCAGGCTACTTTACATCAAAGCAATAATGGATGTAGTACATGAATAGGTAAACTGCATTATCCATTATTGTAAATTTACATTCACTACTATACTATGGTTTATGTATTAATAGGTTGTACTCTCAATGAAAGTATGAATCATGAAAGATGTGTATTTAATCTGCTTTGCCAGAAACTAATCAATTAACGCCATTTAATTCAAAACACCTTGTTTTAAGAAAATTACGTTATTTGAAACTAGTTTTACGTAACCACGTTTTATCGTCAATATCATCCAATTTCGTTTGTATCGCACTATTAATTTTTAGCCTATTTAAAATTTTGGCGCCGCCTTTAAAAGTTGTGTGGTATACTATTTTATTTTGTTTTCTGAAAACATAACTATATTTTACATTCTTAGTTCTTTGATTTTATTTTAGCGCTTTGAAATCGGTTATTTTATTTTTTGAAAATTGTATTATTTCTAATTTTTAGTGACTATTGTGAGTACTCTTTCCTAATTAGTAACATAGTTTAAGGTATGCAATTGCTAGAGCTTAATATTTAGTGAATATGTTTAGTAGATATTTTTTAAGATATTCAATTCCTAGTGGGACATTCATTTCATCAAGACAATAAACTTGAACTTATTTTGTACAGATGTTCCGTGTAAATGACTACCCATTCTATGTCTGAGATTTGAAGTAATGTTTGAAATAATAAAACACTCCGAACTCTGTCTACTTCTTGAAATATATTTCATACACATACAACTGAATTTCCAACTCAAAACAGTATGCATGTTGATACTACATACCTATACTGATGGCGAGAGAAAAGAAGAGACCTGGATTCTGGCCTATCTGAAATTTGCAGGCGTTACTATTAGTATGTTGCCGCGCCCTGTTTCGTAATTCCATTATTGTTTCACTGTTCCATTGCTAGGATAAACAATTCGCAGGGTTGGCTGTGGGGCGAAGCGCCTGAAATTACCGGGCGGCAACACACTAGTACACAGCTGTGCGCCGGCACGGGCCAGGTCTCTTCTTTTCTCTCGCCAACAGTATTTGTGATCAAAATACCTTATCCTTTCTTGATATTCTAGACTGGATGCAAATTTGTCTCCCAGAACACAACATATCAACTGATATTCAAAAGCAGCACAAGTGAGGTATCACTGAGGTAAATGTTGGTAACAGCTAGAGTAATCTATCTCGGCAACATATTCCATGTAATTGTTCCTTGTCATGTTTGAAATGCCTTCTAGAATAATCGTGATATAAATAAAAACATTTTCCAATTGTCTGTGGCTTAGACAAAGTTTAGTTTTACTGCCTCACGGCCTCTCTCCTATTTTAGTGCTCTAGCACCGATTCTGTTAGTATAAATAAACAATATTGTGTTCCCTAGCGCCTGTGGGGTATGTAAGTAGTTGAAAGAATGCAGCAACCTTTTCTGTCTCATTGGTCCATGACATGTTTCAAATGAATCTTAGAGGGGCGCAGTCTGAGGCCCTGATGTAGACTGGCAAGCTTTCTACAGCAGCTCTGAGGTAACTGAATGATTTGAAGAATTCCAACCTTAGCACACAATCCTGTCTCATTGCTTCTGGATAGGGTCTACATCGTTTCCACAAGAGACAGTTACTACAAACTACAATATGTTCCATAGCATCTGTGAAGTACGTCATGCTCATTGATATTTTACCTTTCTTGCTCTATTCTAATCTCAAAGGAATTCTATACGGCGTTCTATTGAAACATGTAGTATACCCACAGACATCTCAGATTACTTAGAATGGTTTTAAGAACTCCAATCTTTGCACTTAATCTTGTCCCGTTACTTTCAGATGAATTTTATTGCGGTCTCTAATACGGACGTTACTCCAACCATTAACAAGAACAGATATATGTTCCCGGCATCTGTGAGGTAAGTTATTGTCGTTGGAAGAAAACTATATCTGTACTTCTTATTCCGTCTTGTTTTTCTATGTCTTGTTTCAAAATACTCTTACAGCAGAATTACTGGAACGCTGGCTAAGACTATGAAACCTCCCTCTGCAAATTTGAGGTATTTTATATTATTGTTTGTTCCAAACTCCGTTCTTCATCCTATCCGATGCTCTTGGACGGTTTTTTATGCTTGTTCCAATAGGGATGTCATTGTGAAGCCAAACACTTACAGTGATTTTTTTTATTTTTATTTCTGAATAAATTTGTAATAATTGTAAAAAACGGAATCTCCTCAATCTGCTTTGTCTAGCTTCTCCATACAATCTGTTTGACTTGTACAATTATTAAAAGATTGATGTGGGACCATTCTTCCTTAGAAATAGAATAATAAAAATCAGTTCAATAAAAAAGGAAATAACATTGTATAACCTCATTCTTTTTTAAGTCTTTTAAAACAAAAATCCTTAAAAATATAAATTCAAGTATTTTTTTCTTTAATTTGCAGGATCAAAAGACAACCCTGCTGAAAATAGCAAATTCGAGTTTGTTTGACGTCTTAATGTTTATTAAGTGATAAGAGTGACGTCATTGTGTTTTTCAGTAAGGTTTCATTGTTACTATTGTAACTGAGAGATAATATAGATATAATATAAGTATAATAATCGCAACTGTAAGTTTCGAGTAATGTATATAATAAATAGTTCATGAAAATATAAGAATTTATAAAACTACATGATAATATTTTCAATTTAGATAATGTACCAGTACAAATCTGAGAATATTTGTAGAAGTTTGTTTTGATCTATGAATATATACATCGTTTGAGTAGGTAGTAATATAAATCATAAATTAAAGCAAATCTCAAGTTAAGCAACAAGGTAATAGTGAACAAACGATTTTCAAGACGAAGTTCTAAATGGTTAATATATTTTCTGGTTTATGTTCACATTATTGACTTAAGTATTATTATTATTATTGGTCTACAATACCTTAATATAATCAAATTTAAAATAGTTACCGGCACACTTTGTAAGTGGAACATATGTACGAAATAATATATTTGACATTGTCGTCCACATAAAGGTAAAACAACGCGCTTTAGTAGAGGAGAAGCCTAACACATCCAACTTTATAGCTACGTTAAGAGTTTTGTTAGAAAATCAAGTTTAATTGTGAGAGCCTTCATATACAGCTTCCCCCGCTGGAAAATTGCCGGCGTAACTATCCCGTGGAGATTATGTATAGGGATGTTATAAGTTTTAACTCCAACAAGGATATATGTAGCAATTCTAGTTATATAGGTTTTTATCCAATATTATGGCTACGAGTGTTATATCTTCAGAATTACAAATCTTATACCCTAAAAGGGTGAATTGTTGTTAGCCTACGCATTTTTTTCATAATTATAAGTTTGTTTCTTTTAAATTATACTGTTGCATGCAATTCCCAGGCTATTTGATTTCAATCTGTACAAACTTTCTTATAGATTATTAAAAGAGAGTACCAATTACCTACGGTTTAGCACGCAATTACCGGCTGAATAATGTTAATAGTCATATCGTTTTGAAGTGCCTAACAGGAAAATACAAATTTATTATTTGTACCCTCTGCATTTGCTCTTCTATGTGACATTTGCAAGTCTGAATATCTGTAACCTTGATAGAGTCCAGTATAATCTCCTATTTCCCAATCTCGACATGTTATTTTATTCTGTTTTCTTAATTAAATCTAGGAATTAATCGTCCCTCAACAGGGAAAAATTAGTCAACAGCCCCTCAGTGGTTTTCTGAGTAAAATTACTCTTTGCATTTTGGTGCATTGCTTTGTTATTCTATGTGCAATGGTAACGGACTCAATGTAATCTATTGTTTCCTCAAATTGTAGCCACGGAGATAATCGTTAGTTGTATCATCTTAGTGGCGGATTTTGTTTCTTCCGGTGCAAGAAATATATCATCCTAAAATATCAAACGAAACAAGATTTTAATACTTACATGTACACATTAACATGTTTGTATTAAGTAAAACCCAGAATAATCTAATGGGTTTGAATTCGCCACTTCTGCTATTTGTAATAACAGTTAGATACTACTAATTGTTATTGTTATATCAATAGAACTAAAACAAGTGATATTTCTTTATGCAAAAACACAAACCTTTGGACGATGCATTTGTAAGTTACTTTCTGTGACTCAGGAGTTTAAGATTTTGCACACCTTAGTAAATAATTTTCTCAGTTAATGTTCAGAGAAACTATACTCCATGTGTATTACCAATACCAACATGCAAATTTCGAAGAAACGTTTCCTACTGGATTTGTGTGAGTGAATATAAAAGAGTATTTATAATAGTAATAGGATGAAAAAAGCATTTACTTGGAACAAACCGAAGAATTATTGAAAAAAATAGAAGATTTATTGAAACAATTACTCTTCTATCATTTGTTTAAATATCTTGGTGTGGTAAATATTACATGAATGAGAAGGCAAAGAGGGAACACATACATTATTGGAAAGAAAAGTCTTACCGGCCTGAATCTTCTGATCTCACAGAGATCTCGCTCGCGAATTTTTATTCAAAATGTTCTTTCCTCCTTTCTTGTATGATATATCTTGTAACTCAAATGCTTAAACAGCTTTCTCTTTTGGAGATATTTTATGAATTCAATATTCTACAGTATATCAACACAAAATAAGTCTAAGCAATTAACTCTATTGCGTATAGTTCATACTAGATTGTTATAATGTTATGTTTTAATGTAAGATTTCGTACAATGCTCGAATAATAAGTGGGATAACAACTATGCAATACTTTTTATTGTTTTAGGGACATTTGAAAATATATTTTAAATCATGATAAAATTGTGTAGTATATGGCGATTTTGATAGATACGCACTTAAAATGAAGAAGAAGATAACTCGTATTACAAATTAGTTAAATATTTATATTTAAATTAACATAGTCTGATAGTTTGTTTTTGTACATTAGTTTTTAGTTTTCTATGTTAAAAACTAATGAAATGAGATAATAACAGATGTAACTAAACTTTAAAATATTTTGTGAAAAACGTTTAATATTTCATAAAACAATAATCTTGAGTCCCAATATCTGTATGTTAACTGGTGGTTATAGCTATTCTCTGTACTAGACTTCATCCAACTCATAAACAATTCAACCTCATATTTATTTATATTTAGTGTAAAGTAATAATTTGAGAGCAAAGCTGATGTCGATGTTACCTCATGTATACAAAAGATAACTTTAACTATAAAGCTAAATACCAGGATTCGTTTTATAAGACTCGTAAACAGTTAAAACTCAATGGTCTTGTAAAATAATCATTAAAATCATACCGTTTATTATTTACACATTGCATTTTACATCAAACATAAACGCGTTGCATAGAAACAAAATATTTTAAGTGATAAAAAGCCAATATCAATTAAAAATTAATAAATGTTATCACAACACCCAACTGTATAATTTTTGTTAAGCACCCAATCTACTGTTTTATTTATATACCAATTTTACGAAAGTAGGCTATTTGCCTCAAGTCGATATTGAGTGCATATATATCGCAAAACGACGTTCATAGTCTAGGACGACAGTTTTATGGACTTGTTATAAGGCAATACAGTCCATGTAACATGACTTATTGCTGAGTGCCGTGCCGGGCGCCACTTCTCTACTGTCTTCTTGTATAAAAGAGCTTTCTCCATGGAAAAATATAATTCGAAAACGTCCTTATTTTACATTCAACGAGGCTTTTTTGAGGAAATTTTCCTACTAGTATTATAACTTTGTATATTTAATGTGTTTATGTATTTAAGTTTCCTTCCGTAATTAAAAAATAACACTATATTTTGAATAAAAATATAGCTCTATTTAATTACCGAGTAATATTTGACATTTTCTGCACATTATCCGACAAAAGAATAATTTATTGGAAGTTTCAGTTGAAAAAAAAATATAAATTGTTATGTATATAGCACTTTATCCGTGGTGTACTTCAAATATAAACAGTATTTAGCTTGTGACGGATAATAAAAGTGAAGTATTGGAACTTATGAGTTAGAGGTATTATTTAAACGTTGATTTCAAACCGAATCTAACCAAGGAATATGAATTGTGAGTCTTAAATACTTGAGATTGGCTTCCCTGGCATTATTATGGCTTTAAAAACTTGAGAGGAAAAATATAGAGGCAGGGCAAGATAATTTTTGTTGTGCAAAGAGGATATACTCTACTGGGGGGTACAATATTGCATTCTTTGTAACTCTTAGTCAAAGGAAACGAGTGAATGGCCATTGCAAAAAGTATACAATTATTTACTATTAATATTCTTTTATTTCCTAGTATGAGGAACTGAAATGAGAGCTTTTGGAGTTGTGATTATTGGTACGGTCCTTATATAAAATGAACTAATCAAAACTTCACTTCAAGATCAAGGATATAGGATGATGTAGCGGGCAATAATTAGAAAGGAAGGACATACATGGATTGCATAAGACTTACTAATAAAGGATGTATGCTTTCTGAGGACGAAACTAGCGTAAAAAGGACATGACTAGCCGGGATGACCCCACGAGGTAGGTAGAATCATTGTTTTAGGTTATCATTCTAATAGTAAATATTATTTATTTGTAAGGTTGGATTTCTATGCTTCTACCAGAAAAAAAACTACCATGTCGATTGCGCTTTTAATTTAAAATTTAACTGAACTTTTAAGTAATTTTTAACATTAATTTTGATGTCTGCAAGTATTAAATTACTATAAGGCATCATACAACATCAAAAGTGCTTACTAAATCAATGCCTGTGGCAAATTCGTTCAGAATTTGCCAGTTGTTCAGTATTTTTAAATACAGCAGAATAAAACAATATCATCCAATAACCATCAATTACATCAAGATTGCTTGTTTTGTGTTAAACATAGACCTAATCATAACAATTATTTTTCGCATTAGGCAATAATACAGAGGCTTTAAAAAGGGATTTATTTTAATAAAGGAAAAATTTATAAAGCGTTCAGAATTTTGCTGCAATATAATTGAACAATTCTAACCTAAACGAAATCTGATCAAGTTTAATTTAATTAAAAAAACAAAAAATGAAAATATACATTGATGAATAGTTAAACACTATACGCTGTGCTTCTATTCATAGTTTAAACATTATATTAGCTAATGGATATGTGAAGAACGTAGTTGTAAAAAAATTACACTAAATGGAAAATGTGTATATCTTCACGTTTAAATAAATTTAATGTCCGTAAATTGAGATTAAAAAAGTCTAAATTTAATCCAGTTTCGTATCAATGGTGGGATTTTCTCTACTAAACAGTAGTAAAGTTTTCTTTCCTGTATAAGATAACAAGGTAAAACTAGGGATACAGTGAAATTCGGCCTGTTAGAACTTTTCAAAGCGTCTCATGCTACAAACGATAGAAGCGAACTAGTCGGGCTTTGTTTGACAACTCTTCTTTGTTTCTATAGTGATTCAGGTACAATACCGCGTAACGGTCGTCGCCAAAGGTTTTGTTTGATCTGTCAGTTAAAAAGCGTGGGTAGAAGTGTTGGAATCTAAACTAACGTAATAATAACTAATTTTTAATTTTACTTGAGAAACTGAATCTCTGTTTATGGATTAAAGGGCTCAGGATATTTAAGGAAATTGTTGAATCATATCATTTTCTATTGTATTTGATAAGTAGTTGGTGGAAGATTTAGAATGCAATTAAAGGTATATTATTTATAAAATTATTTATAAAGCTTTGATATTACAACCAAATTAATATGACATGTAGGTCAGAGAAGTCTGGAATAAAAGAGAAGCCATAAAATGTTTTCAAGATTGATTCAAAGCTAGGTAGTATGTGTTTAATTTTTACACGAGATTTATCTTAAAGAATTTCTAAAAGATTATATGTTATATCAAGAAATAATAATACATCTCAATAAATACGTAATATATTATATAAAATAAATAATATTCTCGTTCGAACAGATCATATTAAAACAGATACATATAATGAAAATATATTTACGAATAAATGTTGGATTAAAATTTTTTCAGAAAATAGCAATACATAATGTATTTATTTGTTTTAATTAACAATAAGTACTAATATAACACTGAATTATTACATAATTGCACAACATATATGCAACATATGCACAACTATATTATACTTGCACAACAATCATTGCGAAATAAGTCCACCTATCAATTCAATTGTGTACAGTTAATATACGAGTTCAATGATACTTCGTACAACCCCCCACTACCACACCGGTTATTAAGTTAGTTTAGCGTCTTAAAACTCTGATCATCCTAACGCGGCTTGTGGCTATTGCTCTTGGTAGAGAACTTTCATCATCATAATATTGGAGAAAATATTGTAACATTAATTTCTGAAATGTCAAAGGGAATAGTTGTTTTGTTCCTTGGAAATTTAAATGTGAAGTATAAAACGCTTTTTGAATTAAAATCACGTCATGAACTTCTGAATTTATATACAGCATATCGTACAATAAGAGACAAAGGTTGTTTACTTAAAGTGAATATTGCAGGTAATAAAACGTAACGCTTGTTCTTAGATACGGATTTATCATACTATTTACTAAGAGAAGTTTTGTAAAAACCTCCCTTAAGTATTGAAAAATCATAAAGTAAAACGGCTTAATAAAAAAAAATATCTAATATTATGAATTTTGTAAATTTCCTGCTTGGATAAAATTAACTTTCTGTGTATTTTATAACATGGTGAGAGTACGTCATGTCACGTAACAGGCTTCGCTGAGGTTGCATGGGTAAATTCAAATTGATTCCTGATTTTATTCTCGAGATGTCCTACAGACAGATACAGTCAAATAATAATACAGAAAATACATTTTTACATCCCCATGGCAGCAAAACAGGAAATGTAATACTGAGTGATTATAACGACGCTCAGTCAAGTTCCCTGGCTGAAAATGAAAATTTAAATTATGACAAATAAGGTATCTTGCCACATATTTGTTCATTAAGTCAGGTTTCATAACAGTGTTCAAATATTAAGTTACGGTGAGTTCAATTTGATACTAAGAACATTTTTAACATTAAATATTGTATAATTTTACCTCTGGGAAAAATTATGAACTGTTTTGTAAATACGAATGGAAGATTAGATAAATTCAGTGTAGATATGAAGTATTTTGTAACAAAATAGCGCTCAGCTTGCCCTGAGACTGGTGTCACATCTGTTTACTCGACATCTGTCTCAGGTGTGGCTCTGGCGACGTTGTTTATACATGTCACAACTGTTTTCTTTTTAGCAACAATAAAATTGAGAAGAGTTGTTTCTTAAACTGCAAAACTCATTATTTTTGTTTATTTTGATGTGAGACATTAACAAAGTGGACAAATTTTTTAGTGTCTGAAAGCTTCCGTTAATTTTAGATTGTAAAAATTGAGGTTTTGCTCAAATTAGGTAAACATTGAGATTGCATAGTATAAAATACGTAGCCACTCAGTTTCGATTGTTACGTTAATATTGTTGATGTGATATTTTGTACCTAGATTTGAGATCTCCTTTTAAACAAACCCAGTAACACTATATTGCAGAATCACGTTACAACGTCATATTATGAAGGTTTAACTAGAGAGCCCTGCAGACAGCACCATATATTTTTTAAACTAATTTAGTTTGTTAATAATGTTATTTTATTCACGCACTGAACAACATATTTACTAACGTCACCTGAGTAGTGTAAAAAAATCTTAGCTGCCCTATTGATTGTCAGTAGCCTGTAAACGTAACCAGAAAAACCGTAGTTGTCAGAAAGGCTCAAGGGTTTCTTTTGTGAAAATGTAAGGAGCTATAAATATATTGTGTTCTATGCAATTGATTTAGAGATGCTAAAGATAATTAAGAGAGAGATTTGAAAAACAATTAAACACCGAGAGAAATTCCGGGTATTGGTAATAACAAAATTACAGTGCCATTTAATATTTCTAAATTCCATACTTGATAATAAAAGTTTGTTATTTTTACTAATTGGCGAACAAATTTGTATTGTACGGGTGTAAGGCATTGGATATCCCTAGGTTTTAAACTGTGTTCAAACTTTAATTTAATCGGAAACGTTTGCAATATAAAAATAATATAATATCTTTGTAGCATGTCTATTACAAGGTTAAATAAGTGATTTGAAAAGTTTCTGTTCACTACTACAACGCTGTTTAAGAGGATTTTTATTCTTTATAACGTCAAAGAGCTTTAAATCATCTTCGATATTTATGGCTTATCTTATAACGGCCTCTGAGAGAAAAATCTCTTTTTCATAACGATCCGTATTTGTATTGTTGGATATAATTTATTTATTTCCTTGTATACATAATTTGTAACTCAAAAATATTTTATTTACTTTTAAACTATAATATAGTGACGATACATACACTAAAATATGAAGAGTAAAAGTAATTACTGTACGTTAATAAGTTAAATGATTCGTTTATTATTAAAATATTATTAAAAATACATTAAAAATTTGTTTTATCAACTACACAATAAAGCTGTATAAAACTGTTATTTTTTTAATAATCCACAGATTTATTTATAAATTGTATCAGTTACATTGCTTATTTTTAATTTATATTATACGTAAAAAATAAACGTGAGAGCGTATTGTGAATGGAAAAGCCTTGAATTCCTAATTGAGACAGTGTAGTGAATTTACTATAAGATTAACCTTACATATAAGATACAGTTAGGTTTATGTAACCTGAAAATCTTAAAAAAATCACATAATTTTAATTGTTGTATTTTACATATTAAGGTAATATCCAGATGATAGTTTTTATAGTAATAACCTTGATATTTTTAAAGTAAATGGATCTTTAAATAATCTAAAACTTTAATCTGCTTGTTGGTTGTTAATAATGTAAATCTGGAGAGTACTAATTGATCATTCTAAAACTTAAACTTTACTATGCCCAAATAGCATAATATTTAATGATTTTAGATAGTTGAAACTAACAAAAAATATTGTAAGCCTAATGAAAATATTTGTTTACGAAAGTTAATTACTATACCTCACATGATGTGAACAAGTGAAACATTACCGTATTGAGGAACGGAGAAGGGAAAAATCGAATTAAAGTATAAGTGAAACAACTCTGCAGGGATAATTTTAATGTGATATTGAAAAGCGGAGGGAACAAAGATTGGTTGAGTTGGTACGGAGATTAGACACACGTACTAGATTAGTGAAAGGCAGGATAACTCGAGACCAAAGCAGGAGGATAACAGCGGGTCGGGAAGGGCCGACTAATAATATTGAAAGCCCATTTACCTAATAACCAGAGTAACGCATTCAAACCGGTGCATTCTCAGCATGGCATGAACCACAGTGTAAGAGAATGTTAAAGACTATTAGGTTACTTATCTAGGTTCCCTTTAATAATACGTTCCAAACTACCTCGTCCGCCGCAGTGAATGTGTTAAGCTTTAATACCTCTATAACTATGTTATATTTTGCTATCGCCTTCACTGCGACACGAGGCATGTACCGGATTTCTGGACACGCAGAATATTATTAATGTGTGTCCGCCGCAGTGAATGTGTTCAGCTTTAATACCTCTATAACTATGTTATATTTTGCTATCGCCTTCACTGCGACACGAGGCATGTACCGGATTACTGGACACGCAGAATATTATTAATGAGTGTCCGCCGCAGTGAATGTGTTAAGCTTTAATACCTCTATAACTATGTTATATTTTGCTATCGCCTTCACTGCGACACGAGGCATGTACCGGATTACTGGACACGCAGAATATTATAAATGTGTGTCCGCCGCAGTGAATGTGTTAAGCTTTAATACCTCTATAACTATGTTATATTTTGCTATCGCCTTCACTGCGACACGAGGCATGTACCGGATTTCTGGACACGCAGAATATTATTAATGTGTGTCCGCCGCAGTGAATGTGTTAAGCCTTAATACCTCTATAACTATGTTATATTTTGCTATCGCCTTCACTGCGACACGAGGCATGTACCGGATTACTGGACACGCAGAATATTATTGATGTGTGTCCGCCGCAGTGAATGTGTTAAGCCTTAATACCTCTATAACTATGTTATATGTTGCTATCGCCTTCACTGCGACACGAGGCATGAACCGGATTTCTGGATACGCAGAATATTATTAATGTGTGTCCGCCGCAGTGAATGTGTTAAGCTTTAATACCCCTATAACTATGTTATATGTTGCTATTGCCTTCACTGCGACACTAGGCATGTACCAGATTCCTGGACACGCAGAATATTATTAATGTGTGTCCGCCGCAGTGAATGTGTTAAGCCTTAATACCTCTATAACTATGTTATATGTTGCTATCGCCTTCACTGCGACACGAGGGAATGTACCAGACTTCAGGACACGCGGACCAGTAGTAATGTGAATTTATTTAGTATCTGTTAAACACCAGTACACATTAATGATAATCATACCAAGTGTAAGTAATCAATATTATGAAATTTAGTAAAACATGTTTTTCAAAATTAACTACAGGAACGCATATTTCCAAATTAAATAGGTGTTAATAATTAAAATATTTGTAAAGAGGAGACGAATAATCTTCATATGAAACATATCTATTCTTATATTTGAAAAAATTTAATGCGAAGTGTTAACAGAAATCTTTGAGCAATTTTCAACCTGAATACTTTTTTGCTAATTGCGTAACATAAATGTCACACGTTGAAGAATCAAATGAAAAGAGGTCAAATTCAATTACGGCAGAAACACCACTAAGTCAAAAGTTTTCCTGAGTTTGTTGGCGCCCAACTTTCAATTTCAGTTTTAGAAGCTTTTACGACCGTTTACTTGTTTGGGAACACCAGTGGCCATTATGGAGTGAAGATTAAATCATTCATTGTAGATACAAAAACGTTTAGTATATGTGTAATGGAGCTTATATAATTTCTCTTCTGATGTAGTACTTTTATGGTGTCTGTATTACCGGTATGAAATATAACATAATCCCGAACAATATTTTTCTAAAAAGTTAAGCTTTACAAAAATGTTTACAAAACGACATCTTTCTTCGAGGACCTAACATTTAATAATTTGGAATCTAAGTAGTTATTAGAACCATGTCAAAAGTGCGTCTCAGTTTGTATTTTAAATAGTATAAAAATAATTAACTGATAAGGAATTTTTAATCAGTACTCTCTTCCGTAGAAAACTTATGGCATCTTAGCGGGTACAAATCATTGACTCAAAAAACCTACCAATCTGACAATTAAATTATTTAGATTTTTAATATGTATGTGATAATGTGAAACTTTATCTTCTAATCCGTTGACTATTTACAAAGATTTTGTAAACATTTCATGAATCAGTTTCACATGGAACTCGCCGTCATATTTAAAAGTTTGAATAGTAACGATCAGAGTACGGTTCCGATTTAATAACCAAATGACAACCAATTAATTGTTGTAGCTTTGACAAACAATAACGTCGATTTAGAGAATGGCAAGCAGTTGGTTATAAATCTGTTACACAAGTGAGAGTTTGGTTCGTGGATTGCAAAATGTCTCTTGTATGCTGTATATTGTCTACACACGTTAGGACACTGTAGAACTCACTCAAAACAATCAATAACTATTATTAAATTTAATCTATAATTTTAATAAAAACCTTATCTTGAGTATATTTTTATGTTTCTTTTAACTCTAAAAGTGGTTTTTAATCATTAGGTTTATTTAAATAACCCTTTGGTACTTCCTATTAGGTCCTTCGATAATCCGTAGGTTTTTTTAAGTAGATAGAATTCGGTGCACGTTCGTCAATGGGATCTGTGTAAGCTAGAATAAATTGTGATATAAACTTTTTGTATACATAAACATCAATGTTTGTATATTTCACTATCACTTAAAATTAATTATTCGACCTGTTTATGGGAACTAAACACAAGTAGTAAGTAATTTTTTGAATTATTAACACTTCATTGTTTGTAAAGAGTTTACTTGAGTAAAAGGCTGTTACTTAGTTAATTCTGTCAAAATTCCTCTTTCAATTTTGTGTCTGTTTTCTAATGAGGAATATATCAAGAATAATTTGTGATCTGAGAACTAGACATTTTGCATGTAACATAATTCAACATAAACAACTCCATGTTTGATTATGGGCATGCCCCTCTTAGAGATTTCACTGTTCAGTTTACGTAGCCTAAATATCAGCATGGTATCTCGATAAAGATTTCATTCGTAAACTTGGCACAAAATGTAATTTTTAAATGCGCAATAGCGAGTTACATGATGGCGTATGTCCATCCATGGGATCTTTTGAGTAGTATTGAAGCCAGCTGCCAACACTTCTGTTCTTTATTCCTGACGGCTCTAACATTTATTTTCTGCCTCATTACCTTATAGGAATTTTCGGCGACATATTACAGTACATATTGTCTGACAAACCTCTAACTAGCTTGTGTCCATGCAGAAACATATATCTCCGTTTAAGAATATCACGATAATTGAGACCGTATTTAATGTATGCTGTAAAAGTTTGGTCTCGCTTTGACAAAAACTTTAAGGTAATGATATTGTGAATGTTTTAACAATTACAAGCTATTTTAATATTTTAAACACGTAGAGGATACGAAAATAAACTTTATCTAATGAATTGAAATAAACATAATTTTTAAGCTAATGTAATTGGTTAAAGTACAATAAACTTGATTTATTAGTTGGGATGTAAAATATTTTTGTTTTCAAGAGAGTTCTATTCCCTTTTAAGCTTTGATCTGCCCGTCTGAATGGATCACTTGCCTTCGAGGACCGTAGTCAACAGAACAAGTAAGATATTCGATACGGTATGAGTATAATGGTACTGATAAGTATTGCTTCAGACAAGATTAGAACCTGTGCGTTCTGAGAGAATAGGTGTCAGACCGTGTTGCCATTGTCCTCCCTACACAAACAAAAGTGTGTGTGGGTATGTGAGTATATGTTATATTTGGTCACATTCCAACAAGTATGACAAGGCTTATTTTAAGATCGAGTTTCATTAATCATGGAAAGATTTCAAAAGCTTGGTTTGAAACAGAGGTGAGGATTAAAACCAATTAACACTATTGTACCCCTTCCCCTCAAAAAAAAAAACAACATTTGGGATGAAATGTGCTGGGAAATTTACGATCCTCTAAAATACGAGAACCTTAGTAAGAATCCACTAGAAAGATGGGGAGTTAAATGATGAAACATTTTTTGGTTTGCACTTTTTGAATAAAATACTATAAATTAATGAAAATTTGGAAATCAACCAGTTCTTCACAATTATCCTTTTTATGTTTATATGTGTTAGTATAGTTGCTGCGCTCAATATTCAGTATATACTATATCATGTGTAATATGGGTGATCTGATGTCACGTTTAGTATAACATCTTTGCTGTTAAACACTTTGTCAGTATAAAGCCATCGTGCAAGCTCAAGCGATCATTGCGGTCGTCAAAACCTGGACTTTGAATGAACTGAAACCATAATAGGGAACAACATGCTTGGAACTCACAATTTATTCTATGGGTGGAGCACTTGTAATAAAACACGTTTAAGGCATAAATAGTATGCCAATTGTGGATATAGTGGGTAAAATAAAATAAAAATTCAAAATGCGGTAAAAAGTGATTATTGTTATTTACGAAACAAAGCTAATCACACCATGATATGAATTATACGCACCATAAATCACAATAGAATACGATGTAAAGAAATGTGGTCCACTCCATGAAAGAATCATTTAGACCACTTACACTGATAAGTGATGACCAATTTTAACATTTATATAATTCTCTGGATCCTTGGATATGACGCTGACGGTTTCAAACTGTTGTTCAGGGAGATTTAACATCCATCAGCCGCCGCAACTGCAATACTTTAATCTTGCTTGCTTTACATCAATAACTCTTTTACATAATCTTAAAACAGTAAAGAACTGTAGAACACAGCTCATCGTTGGATACATGTTACATTAATTAATTAATAGCTTTTAAAGAAAAATTGTTGTAATTAAAAACTAAAAATCCAAAAAGATTTCATATAACTAATATATATTGTTAATGCAATAAATTCCTAGATAAATATTTTTTATTCGTATTCAAATAAAATAAATGAGTTTAAGATGACTAAATCTGATTACATGCGTTTTATAGGCTTTAAGTGTTAAGTGGCTAAATGTCGTACTTTAGAATGTATTAATATACACATCCTTTTCAGCAGATCCATAGAATTAGAGTGAAATAAAACTAATAAAACGTAAATAGATCGTATTAGAAACTGTATAATAGAATCAAAATATCATTAGAAAGTCCATGCTTTTATCATCATGCCTCAGCAATAAGAGAAAACTCCAAATTTGTTTGATTACTTTTGCTCACTCCAAAATTAGTTCTATAAAAATAAAACAAGATTATTACGTTCATACTTTTTTATTACATTTATTACTAATGCTGAAATGAAATTAGAGCTTTAATTTAAAACTATTATTTCTAGAATTGAATACATCAATATAACATTTATAGCAGTTTCTGTTTACACTATTTTTAATTTGAACCTTTATAATATACGTTTGAAATATGAAACATTATTTACTTAGAAGAACAAAGTCTCTCCAGGGATTTGTTTGTACTGTTTTTCAAATAATAACAATGTTTCTGCCGTTTTAAATAAAAATTTCTAGAACTATAAATATAACTAATCTAACAAACAATAAAAAAGAACAATGAAAGGGCATTTAGTTATTGTGTATCAGTTTGATTTTATGATACAAATATGAATATAAAATAAGACACGGTACCTATACAGCGCCTAGAGCGCTACGTGTCAGCTGTCCCCTTCTGCCTACAGGATCTGCAATATACTGATCGTAAAGTTACAAACCATAATTTACCATATACTTTGCCTGGTCTAATATACATGTATGTACAAAGTCATAAAAAAAAAAATTAAAATTCCTTTCGCGGCTCGCTATGATAAAACTTAAACCAAACATGTACATTGGCGATAGATTTATATTATTCTCTGGCCATGTTTTTTGATAAATTACTTTAAAGAAGATTACTATTACGCGTTCATTATATTACCTTTAACGTAGTAAAGGAAGATGAACTCCATATATATATATATATATATATATATATATATATATATATATATATATATATATATATATATATAAGATGAACCCGCGGATTCGCACGCAATATCCTGTTGCAAAACACCATGGTTTTCTTAGCTATAAAAAACACTCTAAACATTCCCGCTATAAGTGATAGTCACTGAAAGATATTCCAAATTAATGATCCATTTTAAATTCGAGTTTAAAGAGCAGCATTTTCGAGGACTGAAGATAGAGAGTGAAACAGTTTTTATGAGTACTTACGAAATAAATCGAATGTTCTCCCTACACGATATTTCATTGAATAGCTCAAACGTTTTCCGTAAAAAGTAATATGATTTAAGATAGTGGGGAAAAATCTTAAACTCGAAGTTTTTAGCTTTTCAGTTAACAAATTTAAGATGTAATAAACAGTTTTTAAACGAAATTACAAATATTTTTAGGTATGCATTATTTAGTGTTCTTTGTTAAGAACATCAGATATTAGGTGGAATTGAGAATGGCTTTTATTCTAGGCCTTACACGTTATGACACTTTCTAGTTCTAATTAATTGTATTTCCATTATCATTTTTGAGTTGGCCTTGTTATCTCAATCAACGAAATAAATACATACGTAGGTCTGAGAAGCCTAATTATGTTTAAAAAAACTAAATGGATTTTATGACAGTCTTTAAATCTGCAGTAAGCATTACTTTCTTTGCTATAAATATCTTTCATTTTTGCATTAAAATAATGATCAAGCACTGCATACTTAATTTATTTACATTGAAAGTTTAAAGTATATTTTAAATGTAACTTTCAACTTTATTGTCTGGGTAACCTCTGTCTTCAACGGCGATTAAAGAAAACGTGTTGTTACGTTTAATTGATGCTTTTAAACCATAAATATAATAAATAAATTTAAAATGGTACTTGAACTAATTAAACATAATTATGATTGTGTTGCAATATTATAGTGTTTACATTTAACAGGTTTTACATAATATGTGTTTGCTGCTTTGAACTTCTCATGGACACTTTCTCAACTTTAGAGACCAGTGGGGTGGAGCCCTGATGTCGGGGTGAAAAGTCCTTCCTTAGTGCCCTCCTAGGGCAAGAGGTTAACAGGTGTACCAAATTTAATGTCTCTGTCTTTCATGGATTTTGCTGGGCGTTGATGAGTCAGTCAGGACATCTCTCCATTATCCCTTGTATTATCACTTAGACTTGAAACCAACCAATGTACTATGAAGAAAATATGAGTATCTGGCATAATTTTAATAGAGTAAGATTTGTATGAACAAGCATGATAGAATCAGTCTGAAAGAAGATGAAAAATTCATGAGGTAAAACATTCAATCATAACATGAAGACTGAGCTGTAGATAGAACCATTATGTTCGGTAAACTAAATAAGGTTATTACACTACACTTTACATTGATTCGACATATTATAATCTAGATACATAATTATAAATAAGTAAAATACAGCAAAAACGAGAAGAGCCTTGATAGAACCAGTCTAGACTTGCATACATCATGCTTCCACCAGACTTAGGACTGGATATTGATTACGACTGAACGCTAAACAATGTAATAATTTTTACTATGAAGTTATACAGATTACAGACCTATCAGAAAATGTAATCGTGAAGACTGTAAACTTTACATATAAATATTTCTGTTAGCCATACAGTAACATGTCCCGAGCTGCAACTGATCCATGAATTTATATGCCATTGAGCTTAAATGGAGTTAGTTTTTAAAGTCAGGAGTAGAATTCCTATTTGTTTATTCATAGTGTAAATTTTATTCGGACAGGCCACTTTCACATTTTAAGTAGTAAGTTCTATTCTATATATATATTTTTATTTTAGTTTCGTTAGTGAGTGTCGTTCCCACTTGTTAATTCAATTAATAAATCAATTAATTTTTTGAATTCTTCCTATAATAAGGACAAAAATACCGCCAATCTTTCTTGCTGTCTGTACTTCTAAAATAACTCATTGTACTAGTATTAGACATGACAATTACATATTTATAATGTTCTAAATGTAAAAACCCGTATTTATTTTTAATGCTCAAAACGATTAAACGTTAAAGAGGTATATTTTTAATTATTGGTAAAGTTAGTGTTAGGAGAAAATATTTCTTTTGCCATTTATTTAGTCAAGAAGTTATAATGAGGCTTACTAGAGTATAATTTTTATTATGAATCATGTTTTATTAAAACTAGTTTTGTTTATTTGCAGTATGTAAACTGTCATTACGAATTCTGTGTTGAACGTTAAAGATACATGAGTGTTTATGAAAGAAGAGAAACGGGTCGTATATATGTAATTGACTTACATGAACGATTATCATTCATGACAGTCATAATGATAACAGGTCATTTGGTATAACAGGTCATACTGTAATACTCCATGGACCTATATTTATCACAGTGTTGTGTATAATATAATTTTTACAATGTATAAATGTTGTTAGTTTCATATATACTTGAACAGTTACTCGAAAGATTACATATTTTCGTTGAAAAAAGGATTGTAAAAGTTTTAAATATTACTATTCCAGAAATTAGTGTGTTATCTGATAAGCTTTTCGTGGAAGCTCAACGCTTTAAGCGGCCTTGACAAATAAGCTGATTATACATCGCATGGATGATAATGTTTTACGTTATGCAGGGGGTTCACTGCTGTTAGCGTTTTCTCCTAGAGATTATGAAAATGTGTACAATCCCACATAAGATTCAGCTGACTTTCTTAAACTGTATCAAATTTTCATCTTCAGGTTCTTCAAAGTTATTCATAAAATGTCTATATTATTGTACAACAACACTTAATAAATGTTTATAAATTTATAAAACATACTAAAATCTTTAACTAAATTCTAGCTAATATTCTTAAAATCACTGAGATTTCTGCAATTGTAAACTTAAAAGAAAAATATGGAATTCTAACTAAATTTATTGCCTACTATTATTCCTTAGCATAGCACGTTACTTTAACTCTTCTCCACTAAAAAAACGTGTTCCTCGTTGTTGTACTTCGATTGAGGTGACAATACTTGTGCTGAAGAACACAGTATGAAGTACTTTTAGTGTACTTTTCAATTCTTACGAAATATATTGAAGATGCAACAGAGTTTTGATTATTTCTTATGCAAATATATATCCTGTGGATGTTGTACTAGTTACAACTATTTTATTATCTTTGTATAGGCATCAAGATTGTAAATACCTTCTCACCTCCAACGTGTCTCTAGGCAGAGCATCTAGGCATTACATAGATTACTAATGATACTTTTATAAGTATAGCCCACTAAATAAAGTTAACTATTTGCCAAGGTGTTTTAGCTAATTGCTCTTCAAGCTTGCGTGACTTTATTAATACTAAAATATTTCATATTTGGTTTTATGTTCACAAAATAGTTGCTGAAATGCATGGCATAAGAAGAATATCCCGTAGAAAATATTAGCTATGCTGCCCAGATTATACATATGAATGTGTGTTTGTTAAAATCAGTCTTTTCTCAACGCCAAACTCGTAGCAATAAATATAATAAATTAAAAAAATATTTGGTTCTGTTTCAAAAGTTTACTAAATAAAGTTTATGACGAAGTATTGTCTAAGAATAACATCAGGAGAGGTTTAATCCAATTGAAGAAGCAAGGCAGGACGCCGGAAGGCCAAAGTTCTCGACAGTTTGTTGGCGTTCAGCTTTCAATTTTACTTTTGGAAGCTTATGTGCTGGTTTACTTCCATAATAACGTCACAAGCTATTATCGAACGAAATTTTACCAACTAAAATTATCCGTGACATATAGTATAATGGACCTTTAATTAAGTATATTTATCCTATAAAATGATCATTGTTAATCTTTTATAGGCTTAAGTTTCCCAGCCAGACGGTGCGTTGTAGTCTGTTGTCATACATATTGGTACAGATATTAACACTATGTAATCACGCAAATCTCTTCATATATTATTTGACGGATTTATTGTCAGGTTGAGGGACGTGTATAAATCTATTCTTGGAATTTAAGCTTCAAACCATGCATAAGTGTGGTTTAATAATATGTCTGACTTCTTTTACATTTCTGGTAACAGCACACCATTTAGTGAACGTGAAAAGAACAACAGACCACAAACTTTGATTTTTGCTCCATTTAAAATCTAAACTTATTTGACCTCGTGCTCATATTCCCATTTAGAAGCTGTAAACTTGGTGGGAGTGGAAACAAGATATTGATTCCTCAGACTGTTCTTATAGTAGAACGATCCTGTAAAGAATGTACTCACCTTTTTATTAATAGTTAGATAAATTTTGTTTCTTTAGTTTAGTTTTATAGTTTTAACTTTTAGTGCAAGTTCAATATTTGTGAATTGTTGCTTACGACTTGAAATTCGTTATAAAAATGTATATAGATTGTTTCAACCTACATTTATTTCTTTGTTTAAATCTTAATGTGTTTCTTCATAGGATTCTTTATTTGAAAAGAAGAAGCTACGTATTGTGAAAATATTGAGTTAAGGTATTTTTTTTTTTTTTTGAACAGCTTATATTGTTTACAACCGAGTAGATTATTTTATATAGCTTGCTGTTAGTGAACTGTGATAAGTCTCTTAGTTTTGTAGATAATGAGAAGAAATAATTGCTCTTGCTTCCTTGAATACAGTTATGCAAGCCCCCGTTAGCCACGACAAAACTTTATAGAATGGCGAGTGCTATAAATCAGCTCACAAGAATGCGGATATGCTTAATTGTGCAGTGTCTGATATACACGGTCCGCAGCAACTGGCGCCAGAAAGGCAGCCCCGTCTCGAGATCTTGGGTTTTATCCTGAACTTTGTGCTGAAAGATATAGCTATGTTATCTATAAGGAAACATACATAAGCGTGCAGTTGTATTACTTATAAATAAATTATGATAAATTTAATTCGTAATTTAATTGTGGAATTTAAAAAAATAAATTCCGCAATCTTAATAATAATCTACATAATATACAGGGTGTAAATGAAGTATACTATGTAAAATATAACCCATATTTACCACAATACTTTTTTGGACTTTTTTAGGGCAAAAACATTCCCCCATATATATATATACTTTTAATATGAAATATCACGAGAGGTTTGCAATTTCGAAATTTATATTGACTCCCTTCTACTACACTTCCTCCAGAAAGTAAAAAAAGTATTTTAATAGGTATGGGGAAGATTTTTACATCGATATCTCAATCTGTTTGGAATATATCCAGACGTATCGAGACTTAATTTATACCCTGTATATGTATTGTCTATTATGCAGTAAAGGTAGACTATTCTGTAAGGCAATTACGTCATTGTTAATAGTTGAAGGAAAATAATTTCATATTTTTGTTATTTTATTTGTTAAAAAAAAGAATCTACAAAGTAAGAATATTACAAATGGTCATGGATGCTGCAAACTAAAAGATCTTGAGTTTTCATACACTTACCAGGTATTATCAGGGGAAAGCAAACAACTATTGGTGGAAGGTGATTAAAAGTATACTAGATAATTATCTAAACAGTGCTTGGGGTTGTTAAATGAATGCAAAGCGATTTTGAAATGAATATCTGAGCTACGAGGAAGGGAAACACGAGAACAGTGGGTTGACGACCGAGGTGAAACGTTCAGCCAAACAGCTTGGCTGTCAAATACAGCGCGAAAACCGTCAGACTTAGACGTTGAAACTGAGTTATGAAAGTGCGCATTTGTTGTAACAGATATGAACCATTTTAAGCGTCATATAGAATTTATTTTATGTTTTTTTTTTGTCAGTAAGTCGATATCAAACTGAAAATGCTAAAGGTATTTCATTCGTTTGCTTACTTATGCCTTAGTCCACTGGAGTATTGACACAGCTTTAAGGTGGAAGGGAATTGAGAAAGGAGGAAATAAGTTAGACTTAAAAATGATTTAGATTTGCAAGAGGCATGACTGGGCTGAAGACAAACGAGAGGTTAAATCAAGTGAAATGAGGTACTAAAACTATTCGTTCTTTCAGTCTCCGAATTTAAGGACTTGTTTATGGGTGAATTACTTGATTTAATTTATCATTTTCCCTCTGATAGTCAATTTATTCCGTTTATTAAAATTTTAATTGATAACTGTGCTTCTAAATTTCAAATATAGCTTTATAGAGATTTAATAATAATAAATTATTTATTAAACATAAAAAGCAATGTTATAGCAATAACTAAGTATTTTGAACTAAATTTTCCGTTCGTTCTAGCATCGAAGTCCCTTCCATACGTACAATTCTTTCGTTCACTCTCTCTCACTCATTCGAATTTATCCACCACTTCCCCTGTTAGTGAACCAATTGAGAGGTCTCCCAATTGTGTGCCTTTTTAAACCTAAACGCATTTCCTCACAGTAGGATTCTTTATTTAGAGAGAAGAAGCTACGTATTGTGAAAATATTGAGTTAGGATATTTTTGATACAACTGTTTATACTGTTTACAACCGAGAAGATTATTTTATTAGCTTGCTGATGGTGAACTGTGATAAGTTTCTTAGTGTTTTAGATAATGAGGAGCAATAGTTGCTCTTGCTTCCTTGAATATAGTTATGCAAGCTCCCGTTAGCCACGACTAAACTTTAAAGAATGGCGAATGCTATAGTTATACTCGTCTATACTGTAGAACGCATGTGTGATCAATGTTGTTTTTAGACGAGTTTTGAATGCCTTCAGCATGGGGACACTTTTGATCGAGTTTGGCAAGTTGTTGACAATTCGAACTCCTGCCTGAGAACGTAACCGCTCGTGAACTACTGTCCTATGTCTCCCAGTTCGGTAGTCATCCCTGCCTCTAGTTGCATAAGAGTGTAAATCACTACCTCTTACGTGTTTACATTTAGACTTGAAAAAAAGACACGTTTCCAAGATTTAGAGGCAAGGTAATGTCAACAATTTTAGATTTTTGAAAGCTGGCCTGCACGACTCTCTCCATTGCAGTTTTACAATTTTTCGAACTGAGTTTTTTAAGGATGAAAATTCTAAAAGGTTTGCAGTTGTGCAACCTCCCCACAATGCTAATCCGTAAGAAAGGTGTGGGTAGATCGGTCCATGATATCCATCAGTACCTGCGTTGGGCAGTATTCGGACAGTTTCCTCAAGGCATAAATGCCTGAGGATAACTTTGAACAAACATAGTCTACATGACAATCCCAAGACAAACCACGATCTAGGTGTATTCCAAGGAATTTCATTGAGTAGACTTCAGTGATTTCAGTTTCGTCTAACCTGACCCAACAGATTCAGATTGTACTGTAGTTCAACAACTACAGTACAATCTGAATCTGTTTGTCGCGAACTAAATTGAATGAATTTCGATTTCAAAGGACTTGTTTTGAGATTGAGCTGATTGAAATGTTGAACTGCACTGTTGAGCTCAATGAACGTAATTTTTTCAAGTTCTTCTTGTGATTTTCAGTTGAGACAGAGAGTCGTGTCATTTGCGTACTGAACGAGTCGCACTTATTGTACCAATGAACCAACATCATTTACGTAGATCAAGAAGAGTTAAGGGCTAAGTATGGAGCCTTGAGGAACACCATAGCTCAGACCCTCCTCTCCCGATTTGATGCCTGAAATGCCTAAAAATTGTGTTCAATCACTGAGATACGATTTGATCCACTTGAGCGACACTCCTCGCATTCCGTAATACTCCAGTATGCGAATGAGGATTTGATGGTCGACACAGTCAACCGCTTTTGATAAGTCAAGTAAAATACTCAAAGTATCTCCTCGACCTTCAATTCCCTCTACTATCGCATCGACTAGACGCACGTCTGCGTCTACCTTCGATCTACCACTTCGGAATCCAGTTTACAGACAGCAGATGGTGTTTTTCGAGAAAATTCACACAACGGGAAAGAAAGAGCTTCTCAAAGATTTTGCTGAAAACCGTTAATATTTATATGGGGTGGTAATTTTGAGTTGAAAGAGGGTCGCCCTTCTTAAAAATTAGATTGACTTTAGCGATTTTGAGAGAGGAAGGAAACGCTCCTGAGTGAAAAGAGAGGTTGGTGAGGCGTTCGAGCGGCCCCAATAAGTGATTAGAGCATTGCTTTAGGAGCCACGTTGACACATAATTTGAGTCATTAGACCGTTTTGATGGAAAGTCTCGTATCACTTTAGCAATATCCTCCTCTGATACCGGGGGGTCAGAGCCAATGAAGCTATTGGACTCGGCACTGGTATGTGAACAGGCTGGCTATATGGAGGACGATGTCCTAGTTCAGCTACAACCAAGGAAAAGAATTTATTGAACTCCTAATCTACCCTTACAGGATCATTGATGAGTTTATCTGTGATTTTTCGTTCAATCAGTTTGTCAGTTGATAAATTTGTATTGTTTATGAAGGCCCATGGGGTTTTTGAGACGTTTTTTGACGTGAGTAACACTTTGTTTACATCATAGGCCTTCGTAGTTTTGATGACTTTTCTATAAATTTGTTTGTACTTTTGAAAATTCTTTTGAACTCTTCGTTAACTGTGTGCTTGTTTATTTCCGAGAAAAACAAACATTTTTCTCTAGAAACCAGGATATCTTTGGTAATCCATGCGCATTTTCGTTTCGTAGGTTTTTGTTTGGTTTTACTTAGAGGACAGCTCACGTCTAGATGGAAATTAAATACTTGTACAAATGTTTGGAATTGCAGCTCAAGGGGATCCCTAGAATTCAGAAAGATCCAACTTTCTTTTACCAGTTGAAAGTTGAGTAATGCTATGTTTGTGGGCCTTGTATCTCTGAGTGTTTTTCTCTGAGATGAGGCCCCTTGGTGCCTCGTGACCATTGATGATGGCCTGTTGGCCATAGTGGTCTGAAATGGCTGTGTCGACCACTAAGACCTCAACGCCTGTCAAATCTGTGAAGACATTGTCAATCGCGGTCGCTGGGTTGGCCGTCACCTTGTTGGAGAGTGAACCTACCAGTTTAGGCCAAACGACCTCAGCAAGTCAGCTAACCTCCTTGTCATGGGACTATCGACATCTAAGATGTCAATTTTGAAGTCTGTCATGACTATGAAACCGCGAGTTTTCTTTGCTATGTCAGTCAAGAGCCGATCGATAAAAAAATCCTCATTTCCGTTGGGAGACCTATATAGACCAATCACTTCAATATGACAGTGCTTGGTTATGAGTTTTACCCCTGTAAGTTCACAGTGTTTGTCTCTAGGGTTGAAAAGAGTGAGAGGGGTAAAGGAGAGCTAATTTTTCAGAAATATTGCTACACCTCCTCCTTTGAAGGAGTTGCGGCAGTAAAAATTTGCCAATTAGTAATTTGGAATTTTGAAGTTTTTGATATTGCTGTCGTTAAAACCGTGTTCGGTCATAACTAACAAGTCTGAATTGAGCTCCGTAACAGTGAAAACGTGAAACTCTAACATTCCTAAAAGAGGCCTTTATCATTCGATGTAGGTTTGGACTTAATGATCTAGATCGAGTGTATAGATTTTATCATGGATTTCTACATTGGGACGAGAGTCACTGATTTCTTTTGGAAATGAAGTGTTGGGGAACTATTATCACTCCTCCCCTCCAATATTTTGTTAGAATTCTCTTAAAGTAGACATACTGCGTTAAAAATTAGAATAATATCTATGCCCGTAAGGATAAAATATCTATTGGTACTTTTTCATCGATAAAACTACATTTGATTTCTCTTTGTTCAACTCATGTTTTTGTGTAGTTTCTAAAATTTTGTACCTATCTCCCTCATCAATGTTGGAGTTTTTTATTTAAAAAAACTGTACTTTTTTGTTAAGGTAACTGATTTAAGGCACATAGGCTAACAATATCGTTTTGTAGGGGAGTTTTAAATACTTAAAGATAAAAAGTAATGTCTTAGTTGGCTGAGCATTAGTGAGGCCAATCACCCGAGGAGATAGACAAATTTCATTTTTCTGTATGTCTTTCTGGCCACATGATAGCTCGAAAAGGAAGTAACCTATAGATTTCAATTTTTCCATAAAGCTTCATTTATGTATAGAAAAATCGACTTCGATGGTGGTGTATGTCACTCCATGGGATTTGGTTGAGTGTTAGAGCAAATGCTATCTTTTGACTTATGTTCAAACATTATGGAAACGAAAAGTAGCATAATAAATACATTTTTAAACGAACTGAGTACAGTTTGTAAGCAAACATTCACGAGTGTTCACAAATAAATTAAAAAGAACAAAGGTAGAACCGTTCTTTATTATTGTAAATGATTGTACTTCTAGTACTAGTATTGAAAAAAACATGGTGAGGATTTTCGCATTAAAAAAATTGTTTATAAACATTAAGTTGAATTTGTATTTTCAATAAGTGATTGCTGTAATCAAAAGACTACATATTCTAATTAATTACGAGGATTCTAAATATCGCTTGTAGAGTCGTGGCACCTGAAATATTGTAGATTTATTTCTCGTGAGGCATACATGTAGGCATAAATCCGTAAATATCTCGAAACCGCTCGAGAAAAAAACTTGTGTATAATAAACAGTATAGTAAACAAGTGTTCAAAACAGTTTTAATTTTTATCTTGGTTCATATATGGTGCAGGTGTGAATTTGTTTAAGCTTTGAACGGCCTCCATAGTGGAACGAAATGACGTACCAAGCTGGCCAGCGATCTTTGTCGAGACATTTGAACCTAGTCAACATTATTCTAAGATCAATCTACTTATACATTTTGGACTTGTTTCCGGGTTCATTTCACCAGTTCTTGGTGATAGAACAAATCTAATGGGATTTATATTTAAATTTCTCTAAAACTTTCCTTGAGATATGTCAAACGTTGTCTTACCTTCTATAATAAGAACAATTGCAAAAGGCTGATTTTGCTAATAAAATCTAATGATATTTGTTTAGAGTATAATAATAATGACTGGAAAATTTAAAAGCGTGTTACTATTAAGCTTATCGTTGGAATATAACCTCAATGCTTTAAATGTTCTTGGAATATAAGCCGATTGTGCTTGGATTATTGCTGTGCCTTGAACGATTATTTCATATTGACCAAATTAGTATTCTTAATTTTTGTAACCTTGTAACAGTTCCTTATCAGACATGCTAAGTTTAATGCATTAATATAGTAACAGATCAAGTTTGGATATTCCGTGTCATATTTTTTCCAGAAACACATAATAAACTATACCAGAGCGTTGAGACATGCAAAGTCAGTTACCACAGTTATTGTATTAGATTGGCCGGCGAGTGCACTCCTATTGTGACCTGTATTCTGTAGTCCAGTTTTAATTAGTGTTTAGGCAGTGTTTAGTTTTTAATAAGTGCATGTTTTAGTGTTAGTGTACGTGAAATAGACACACAACATGCCTGATATTGTTCCTGAGTTTCATAACTCACATGAGTCACAACGCTCTGGTATGTTTTGTTTTTCTATAACCTAGATTTCAATCATGCATTAGTTGAAGCATTTACCTGAAGAAGAGGTCAGATTATAGATTTCAAAACGTAATGTGACTGATTGTATTGTATTACTGACGATGGAAAATGTTCTGAAACCTCCTATTTTATTCACAATCCTTCCATCGTCAAAACAAACCTGAAACAAAGAAAATAATAAAGTTTATTGATATTATTGTCAGTACAATATGGGTTAGGAGTCTGTATAGGTGGGAAACCAATACCTACACTCATAAGAATAAAGTTAAACTAAACAAACTTGTATAATATAACTTTTATTCGTGTACGTTTCATTTAAAAGAGGTGATTATACGCATCCAAACGTTTCTAATTTTATTCAAAGCAGTATATATTTTACCATTTAAACAACGAAGTACAGGAACATACGATATATAAATTTAGAAAATATGGAGACCTTTAGATGCGTATTATTTATATATTTAAAATGAAGCATTTCACATAATTGTATTACTAAAATAAGTTTGTAAAATGTCACGCTAAAACCCACATGGTCACCAGTACAGCTTGATCTTCATTGTAAGTTTTAATTTTCATCAGGTAATTGATACTATGCGTTATCTTAAGTTTGTTGAAAAGTAATATATTTTATATATATATATATATATATATATATATATATATATATACATACATATATTTTATACAAGTTATGAAGTAAGATTTATTCTCCCGAGCAATTTAAGTTCTACAGAAACGCAACGCAGCCGAGAGGACTAATACCACTTAAATCATTGGTAACCGGTTATGAGAGTTCATTAATGTTGTTGTTATAAAGGGTTCCTTGAATATACTTAAGGACACCACCTCTGTTGATGAATGGACTGCTATAAATCAGTTTGCTGGTTGCGGATGTTTAATTGTGGAGTGTACAATACGTCTGAAATATACGGTCCGTAGCCACTGGCGCCAGACAGGCTCCTCCGTCTCAAACGTTTTATCTTCAAATTTTTACTGAAAAATATTTTTAATAGATTTTATTTGTAAATTATGAACGTTTAGTGCATTATGAAATATTGAAATCCAGTGGACCACTCTAAAACTTAAACACATTTAATTTTCTGAAATGTTGTTAAATTCCTATATCTTATCATAACATTTTAAAATAATGTTAATATGTTTTGTGAAAATAACACTGATTTTATGTTTTGGGAAGAGATTTTAAAATTGGAATTAATGAGGAAAAGGAAAGCTATCGTCCATATTGGAAGATTTTTAAATTAAAAATATAAAATGTTTTCTTGTTGATTGCTTACAAGAGATTGTTAATAACAATCCAGAAACAGTAATTAATGAAAAAATATCGATTAATTTAGAAATTCTGCTTTTATAATTAGCTGTGAGAGAATGTGGGCGTACGCTGCATGTGATGGAAATATTGTGAGCTCAATGGATTGTGGGCCGATGTTAAATGTTTAACCAAACATTGTGGCTGTCAAATACAACGGGCAAACCATCAGACTTTGAGGTTGAAACTGAGTTATTAAAGGCCACATTAGTCGTAATAGGCATAACATGTATATTAAGTGTTTCATAAAATCTATTTCTCTATTCTTTATTTAACATATAAAACTGGACTTTTAAGTTTTAGAGAATTAGTTCAATCTTATTCAATTACACTACGGTTAAAGGAGATAATATAACCTGTAGAAGTGTGCTGAGAATAATTCTAACCCTTTTTGCAGCAACACAACTATTTATAAACGTATTATTATAAATAGAATAATTTATAAATAATATATATATATTTAAATATGTATTACCTATTAAGTAAATTATGAATTACTTAATAATCCATATTGCTTATTTTCCTATGATCTTATTACACCTCCCAAAGTTCTACGTTTTCCCTTCAGTACGAAGAAATCCAGAGAGTATATGATAGTGTCAATAAAAATATGATGTTGTAGTTTGAAACCACTAAAAATAAATACTCTATTAACAGTTTTTGTATAAAACATATATTAATAATATCCTTTATTGCATAAACATTCATAACAGTGCATAGCATGCGTTAATACTGCAATAAATAAAACTATAATACTAATTACAAGCAAACAATAAAATGTTGGACATCGCTTTCGATATCAGAAGTGGGATTTAACTTTCTCTTCAACATACTTAGATACTATCTCTTAACATATATACTGCAAAAACAACTCGGGTGGAACACTATTCAGAATTAAAGAGACAAAAAATATTTCATTCGTAGTTTCGTTCATTATATACTCTTCTTCGTCAGATTGTTTGCACAGTGTTCATCTAAGTGTATAATAAAGGATTACAAACTATATCACCCTTTCTAAAACACATAAGATTCCTAAAAAAACATCTGATGCATCAACTTATTTCTTTACAGGAGCTAACATTCCCTTTACATTCGGCACAAAGTAAGAACTTTTACAAACAGTGAACATAAAATATCTTAAGTTCAATCCATTCTTATGGTTCTTATAGAGAACAAACTATAAATGTATCATGACCTTAAATCTACAATAATAATAAATTAACTTATACATTACTGGAAAAAAATAAATTCTAAGTATGTAAACTGTAGTGTTTTTATTACTGTATACACAGTTTATAATGTAATAACATTTCTGTTTATTTTTAATATTCAGAATTACTTACAACAGAAACATTGTAAATAACTCTGAATGTTTTACAGATAAACGTTTATCTTATGTACGAAATTTGTTTTAGTCACTTTTCAAATATTTGAAACTAATTATGTAACGAGCCTATAATTTTGTTTTTCCATTGTATGAAAACATATAATAATGAACCTTTAGAAATAACGAAGAAATATTTTCATGGAAATCTGTTAATATCAAAGAGTCTCAAAAATAATGCTTGTCAAAAACAGTTACAAAAGTACATGTATAAATCAAGACTACCAGTTTATACTACAGCTTACCCAAGTCCAGCCTGTTGACTTTTGCACTTATTAGCACTTAGTATACTAAAATATCCTGACAATGTTTAAAATATAAAAGGTTCGACAATATCTCATTCCAGCTTAATCATTCTCAGTTGAATTTAATTTTAACATCTAATTTATATATAACATTTCTTGAAAATGTTAAATACGAGTAGAAAAGATAACGTAACATATTATTGTTTGAAATATTTAATTCTTTTTATATTTAATAACATATCTAAGACTGATAATAATAAAAACTTTTGGAATGGATATCGTGCTATATGAGATCCCATTCTTCATTAAAACGTGTAGTTGAGAAATCTCACTAACTTAGTCTTACAAAGCCCATAAACCTAAGCACGAATTCCGGAGTTACAAGATATTCGGAATGAGTACGGGAGGTGCCCTAAGGTGACCTAATGCCCAGTTATTATAGTGCACTATTCAACCATGCCAATTTTTAAGATCGGGAGGTTTTTTATCTTCATCCTCTACCAGTCAAAGGAGACAAGAGTGTTGCCTCTCAAGCCCCTTTAATTGAGGTCATACATAAAGACTCCGAAGCATAATTAAAGAAAGTAAAGTACTACAAAACTATAGAATACCACCATGGCTATCTAACTGCTGCAGTCCAAATAGTTTAATTAGTTTATATATTGAGCTCCACAATACTTTCTTTCAACCAGACTGCTTCCTATAAAGCTATTTTCTCCCTGTGCTGGTATGTTCTTAAGGTTTATTGAATATAAATATCAACACAGTGTAAACATTCAAACTCGTTTACTCGTAATATTATTATTATTATTCGTAATACTATGAAAATAAATAAACCTCATATGGTCGCGTTGGTTGGCCTTTTAGTAATTTTGTTGTTTTTGAGATAATAAATGTGGAATATTTAAAATGGGAACTCCGTATGGAAGTTTTTATGTATCGATGGATATAAATTAACGAAATTTTTTATTCTGAAAAAATACTTATCCGATATCTATCAAAAGCAAATAAACTGCGTCAAGTAATATTATCCGCCACTCGTACACGACACTAGCAGCATCGGGGCAAGACAACCTAACTAAGAGAGATGGTTGTAAATAAACCTGTCTTAAAATCAATGCATTATGTTATTTATTTATTTATCTATGTTCATGTTTACGCCTCAGACTTGCTATAAGGCAAGATGACATGATTGGTACATTGTGGTAACTTCATTGTTTGTTCTTGCATTTGATGAGTTGTGAAATAAAAATTGCTATTAGAATTTTAAAATAGTAGTGTTCATATCCTCGTTTGAAAAAATAAGAAGAAATGAACAAATATGACTTAGGTTTCAAAACTTAAAGAAGTTCAATGTTTATCCAATAAAGATTATTATCTTGCTTGTATTCAAAGAAACATTAATAAGAGATAAAAATTTCAATTAACCATGTATTTTAAATATTTTATTGCGTCTTTAAAAGAAATGTTTCTTCTGTTTCAGATGAAATGAACAAATTATTATTCGTCTACTCAAGGCCTCAAATGAGGAACGGATAACAGCACTGGAGCACAAACAGCCCCAGTATATGTCAGTAATATTTCGATAAAAATATAAGAAAATTTGTAAGCTTTAAAAGTCATAGTTTATCAAAAGAATAAAGCTTTAAAACTGTATCCAAAGAATATATGATACTATGCATGTTTATAAAGGTAAATCAGCTAGGTAAAGATATAAGTAGTTTAAATTTGGTGCAAGAAATAGAAGTTTAAGATAAAGACCTCAAAATTTTGGGAAATTGGAATGTAGAAAGCAATCTACGAAGGTGAGTGAAGATGAGGACTATATCATCGAAGAGCACCCTGCTGGTCCCGCCCGTCCTTCACAACTCTAGTTGCACCCACCCTCGCTACGGCTCTGTCGGTCCTCAGGCCTCAGTCGGAGGGTTAGTCCAGGGTACCATCATCCTCACGCTCTTCGTCGGCATCATCGTGGCCAACCTCTTAGTCATCATTGTCATCAACAGTCGCCGATACTCCAAGTACATTCACGCCCAGGTTAGTTCTGTCAAATAAATACAAATAGTGTTTATTAATATAATATGTGATGGTATTTTAATAATTTTATAAATACTATATTTCACAATAAAATTACCATTTAAATTCAACAAAACTTAATCAAAGGGGAACTGAAACAAATTGAAATAAAATAAAATGTATTTGTTGGTCTAGGTCACAATAAATAGTTTTGGATCAAAGTAAGCCTGCCAGAAGAAACACTTGAATAAAATAAATATTACTACACTGGTTTTAATTGTTTTTCTTCTGATAATTTGAGATTTTATACCGGTTCATCTCATTTACAACACCCATCTATGCATCTCTACATTGCTGCATACATTTTCTTTGGTATAATACATTTGATTGTTTTATAAAGCCTTAGTATTAAGCCGGCTATGAAGTCATTGCGTCTTTAAGTTACTATTAAATCGTCAGGAATAAACCCCATGAAATTATCAGGTAGAGCTGTACGTTCCCTCTCACTTCAAATGAGAAGACCTATATCGTGTAATCTAATCACGTCCAACATAGGTGGTCAAAGTGTTACACGTAGCTTACAATAATCATAACTAATGTTATTAAAACATGAAAATATTTATTTTTAAATAAAAAATCAAATTTACTGAAAGTTATTTTGTAAGGAATTATACGAGTACTGTAGTATTTTTGAGAATAGGAAAGTTTACAGCAAAATTTATGTGTTTCCTACTAAATTACTAAAAGATTACATGTATCGCTTCATTTAGGAAGAGTAACGTTACAGCATAGAGCATGTTTGATCGTATGTTCTACCTCTATCTAGTTCTTTATTAAGATTTCAATAGTTTCGTTTATCTCAAATTGAGTAGCACATATGTGTTGTGTAGCGCGGAAATTCAATTCTGCCAAGAGTTGATGTCTGACACTATGCCGTTTGAAATCACTATTCTTTGCATTATGAATGGAAATGGGGGAATAGGAATAATAAAGAATAAAATAGGATATAAGTTATGTTAGTTAAATCTAACGATGGCCATTTTCCGTAAGGTTTCCATAATTTTTCCAAGAAAATAACCTAAATCTGGAGACTGTACGACTTTATAAGAGAGAATAAACTGGTTGAAGCGTGAATTTTTTCCGACAGTATAGTGCGAAAGCTCTACTTCCAAACTCTGCGATAATAGAGTTAAAGCAATTTGACACTTATTAAATCTACCTTTTTTTAGTAGATATTTGTTAAAAATAGACTTGATATAGGCTTTTAGCGTATGAAATGGGAATAACAAAATATATTGTACAGCTGCTGATGTATTGGAAAAGAAGTGTAGATATATTATGGACAATCTGTAATGTTTGAAATGTAAAGCAGTGTGAACGCTAAAGTCTGTGTTGACAGCCGAGATACTTGCTGACGTCTCTGGCAGGGAACGACCTGGCCATTGGCCTACTGGTGACCCCGTTCGGTGTGCTGCCCGCCGTATACGGTTGTTGGCCCTATAGCGACATTCTCTGCCAGATACAGGTAATAACTGTAGGATATTGTACTGTCTTAGTCTGGTGATGCAATAAATTTGTACAACTTTAACTGATGACCTACCTTAGAGTGGTGTATGATGCATTTTGGTACGCATAGTATTGTGTCACAATATTCTGACAAGTATTCTGAAAGGACTTCCTGGATATTTTTCAACGCTACCAGTAACACTGAGATTTGAAATCTGCAATTTGACCTCTTCTTGAGATGGGAAATAACGTAAGGCTTAAATACAATCTAGGTAAAATGGACAACATAATACTAAAGTTCTGTTACACGGATATCTTGTAACATAGTTTTACACCTATGTACACCTCACCCCATTGTTTGTGTTTTCTTTCCACGATATATTTTAATTTCTTATATTTTACTTTTAATTTTGCTTTTTGATTATTATGTATAATTATTTCTTATAATTTATCATTATTTTTGTATAATTTCAGTTCAAAATTTGTGTAATGAATTTCAATTTCATTGCAACTCTTCTGAAAGGAAATTGTGATCGATTTCAAAAGCCTCAAACCATATTTACAAGAAATGAATAGTACAATGAAGTACAAATTTTTTATTTCATTTGGTATAATAGACATAATAAATTAATTTCTTATATTAGTAAAAAATGCATCTCTAAACTCATAACAAGGATATTCTATATACTAACAATATTTTATTAAGATATTTTATATTAAAATACAGTTTACTACTATAAAGCCATCCATATGTACCGAAGGATACGGAGATAAAGTATTTCCTGATCGTTAGATCCAAGTCTGATTACACTTGAACTTTTGTTTGCATGTTTCTAAACTCCGGCTCACAAAAATACTCTTTTCCTCCCTTACTTTACTTACGTTCTTTATTTGACTTGTTTATCTTATATTCAACAAACAGACTACATTTAGTTCTTAAATTGTCTCAATTATATATCAGTCAGCTAGGTGTAATATTTTGTTACACTGTTACAAAATGAATCATTATTTTGACAGAAGGACAGTTTCTCTGCGATATTCCTAGCAAAAGTTATGAGAAAATAACCCCTTACATTGTAATGCCACCTAAGAAAGACACCTCTTATCAAAACTATGCACACCAGAAACCCTCGGAACACCTAGAACATTAGATACCTCGGAAAGGGATAAGCTGAGCACCTCAAAGTTTTACTAAAAGATATCACTCATGCATTGTGTTGATACGCGCAAGAAATTGGCATTGTTACTACAGATTATTATTTTTGCATTATTTGCCCATAAGCTTTGTCCATAAACGTCTTACGGGTGTTTACTTAGTGTCGTCGTGTTTCTATTGAATACACCTTTAACATTACATGTCACAAGGTAGGGGGTGCAATTTTAAAGTTACCCGAATCCACCTCCCTCCATATTAAAAGGGGGGGTGGATTGGGGGGGATTTCTTTGTACTCTCCAAAAAAGTTTAAAACGTATTTTAATAAGTATAGTGAAGGTTGTACATTGATATCTTGAAAGTCAGAAATGGCCCTAGTTATTACAAAAATGTAAATTGTTGTAACCTGAGGAATGTACACAGTATATGTGTGCTTGAAAATAAAAAAAACCTACAGGGTTTTCACTTATAAAAGAAGGTTATAATTATATTAGAGCGGAAATTTTTGTGTGGTAGTAAAACTATATTTTTATGCTTGTCTCACGATTAAGCAAAGTAACGCCATAAATTAATTCCTTTTAAAAGAGGGCTTTTAAAAGTCGATCAGTAATAAAACCGTAAGTTAATTTAAATTATAAATTTAGAATGCGTGTGTTCTTAATGGTTAACTAAAAAGGATCATGGTGCTTTAAGTAGTTTTGTGATATTGCATTACTATAATTATTTTTTCCAAATATAATTATGGAATACATTAGCAGTCTGCATGTAAATTCCCAACAAGAAGTATCTATAGTTGAATATATGTGTATGTTAAAGGCACTGCTACGTGGAGCTTTAACACAGCAGAGTGCAGCCATCTTGATCTGCATGGCCGTGGATCGTTATAATTGCATGCTGCATCCAGTGAACTACCACAAACACTCCAACAAGAAGGTAATCAAAAGCGAATTAAACAATTGACTAGAGTATTAATCGATTAGTAGACAATACGGTGATTAGTGTACTTTGAGTAAATGAGAATATAATGAAATATTAGTTATACATTTTTAATAGCAAATGCATTGTATATCTAAGGGAGAGCCTTATCATTTTATTCCAGTAATAAGTTTTTACACTGAATTCCTCTACTAATTTAACTCTTGCATTGGTTATCCTCACTTCGTGTAAGCCAAAACTAGTGGTTTGGAGTATACTTTACTGGTTTGTACAACATACACAAATCAATTCTTCTGAGACGGACTATATTTCAGTCTAGTTTCAAATCAGATGGATTAATTTTTAAATATTTTCACCAAACACAAAAGACACATAAAGCTCATTTTCTAATGTATAATAAAGATATATTTTTTCTACAATCTCATATACAGTAGCTAGGCACAGAATTAAGCTAAGTTTCAACTATTTGTGTGAAAAATGTTCAAAGAAAACGTTTTTATTTTATATCTATCTGGTTTCAAAACAGAGCTTTATAGTCTATCTCGTTTTTTCAATACAACCTTGATATCTGTCTGGTTTTGTAACAAAACCTTGTTATCTACCGGTGTTTTCATTAAAGCCGAATGCACATCACTTTCTAATGAATTGTTTTTTTATTAGTATGCAAATAATTTTTTTCTAGACCTACGTTCCATAAAATACCACAGGAATGAGCTATCAAAAATTTACAATGAAATACAAAAAAAGAAAAAATGTATTCAACTAGTAAATTATAATACTTATTCCAATAAAAGGTCAAATAATTCTAAGAAAATCAGAATATAGGTAAATTTGCGTATATATCAATCCCTTATATCCTGGGATTATAGGAGAAAATTAGAAGATTAGGTAGAAAGTACAATATTAGAGCAACGTTCAAAAAACACAATCCTTTTTCACAAAGTCTTGTAAAAATTAACCAATAACACAAAGGATTCCAAAACTAAATTTACAATATAATATGTAGTTACAACAGGAAATACATAGGCGAGACAAAAAGACCATTAAACGTAAGAAGAAATGAACACAAAGAAAGTATGAAAAAGAGACTAACAGAACACTCAATCATTGTTGAGCCAAAGACCATCGTATGAATTGGGATGAAACCAACATAATATAGCAACAACTTTATTTACTTAAAACGAAATTAATCGACATTTCATACATTACATTGGTAGACCAACCGATAAAATATTGGTAGAAATTTGGTCACTTTGGTTGCCAATTCTGAAAAACTATAAAGGAAGCCTAAAGTATAATATTGAATAGAAACTTATAAAATAAACCTTATATGTTTTTAAGAAGTTCATATAGAATGAAACAAAAATAAAAATGGCTCCTCACTTTTTAGCTGCCATCTTGTTTTCTACTGTGACAATATGTATTTACTATTGGCCGTCTGGTCAGTTTTATATAGTTCATCAATGAGTGCATGTTATAGAGTAAGTGTGCGTTGAGTCAACACACAACATGGTTGTGATTCCTGACATCTATGTCACAACGTTCTATTGTGATTTGTTTATTTTAATCTAGGTTGTAATTATGTGTTTTAGTTTAGTTAAGGTTAGTAGTTCGCCTGAGGAAGAGATCATAGTGCAGATTTAGAAACGTACTGCCCGAAAAAATCATGTTTCTATCAGTTCAAAATTACTATACCATTGATTCAAATTACGAAGTAATGCGTGCGTACATCAAATTATACAATAAAAGTATTTTTTAATCAAAATAATAATTTTGGAGAACAAATGGTGTTTTAAGAGATTTTTTCCTAACTGCAGTTCCTTCATTATAATGAAATTATAGTTCCATGTGAAATACGGGAACTCACGATATCACTGCCCAATCAACAATCTTGCGGTAGAAACACTAAATACCATGATGTATCTGCTTTTGAAACAGATATCTGTACTTATCGGGACTAGCAACTAAACCCTACATTTTCTACTATTTCAATGAAGGACACGTACCAAGTTTTAAAAGTTTATTCTCTAATTATGTACGTATATTTTATTCATATAAAACAAATATATCATAAATTGTTTTGAGATTTGGTGACTCACTTATGTCGTCATTTCAGGGGTGCATGGCGCTGCTCAGCCTCACCTTGGTGACGTCTCTCACTGTGTTCTCAACCCTGGTGCTGCCAAGGGGCAGCTATTACTTCAACATGACCGGGCTTGCCGCTTGTGACCCGTTCTACACCAGAGCCAGTCTCCGTATCCTGGCGGCATGCATCTTCTACTTCCCTACCACCATGGTGCTGATGTATTGCTACGGCTCGGCCTTTCACGTCAACAAGTTGAGGCTCAAGCGGGGAGTGACCGCCGCCAGCCCTCCTGAGGAGATCAACAACGCCTCCCTTGAAAAGGTACAAACAAAGGTTTATGCTCTGTTCTTGTGTGAGTAGCAAAATTAAACCTTTGAAAAGCAAATTCCAAGGTAAATAATTTTGAATATTACAGATTAGGATTTGATAAACAGGTAATTTGATATAAAAATAACTCTTATTTGAAAACCGTTGGTCTTCACTGAATAAAGTAAGCGTATTATAATATAAAGTAACTTTATATATACCTGAAGAACTTTTTAATGTAATATAATATTATATTACACTTTTTTATTCGTTATATTGCTCTAAACAGTATGTGTATGTGTTGATAGTGTATATTTGTTTGGCACCTAAAATTATTTAGAATTGTGGATTATAAAAATTTCATAGCTAATAAGTTTTAGGCAATAGTAATATTAATGGCTTTCTAAAACTGGTACGTGCTTCTTCGCTCATTTCTCTCAATATATTGTGTTTATTGAAAAGATAATCGTTAACAACATTTGTTTTACTTAGATGTGTAAAAGTATTGTTATTTAATTTTCTTATCCTTTTACGCAAAGGAAATACATTGTACTACAGCACTCATAAATAACTAAGTGAAGTTCTCCCCCAACTCTAATGGCTGATAGAGACTTTCAGCTGTGTTCATATTTTAAACATGGCATCATAATACAAGACTTTGCTTTTGTACTATGAAAAACTTTGCCACTACATTACAATGAGCTCCACACATTTTAATGTACTTTTTAAACTCTTGTACTTAAATGAAAAAATGTGTCTAAAAAACTGGGGAGATAAATATACATTTTAATCTGGTAGGTTTTAGTCATAATGGAAATCCCATAATGCCAATACCATAAGTTTAGTCAATCCACTTACCTTTATATTCAGTAAAACGTAAATTATATATATATATATATATATATATATATATATATATATATATATATATATATGTGTGTGTGTGTGTGTGTGTGTGTGTGTGTGTGTGTGTGTGTGTGTGTTATTCATGTCTTGTAACTTAAGTGATATTTAAAATAACGTATTAAAAAAAAATTAACGATATGAAAACTGATTAAATTTCGAAAACTAATTATATTTGGTTGTATCCCAAAGTCATGAAAAATAATATTAAAATCTACTCCGAAAAAGGCTTTATTTCAAAAACCTGTATAAAAATTAAAATGTTAAAAAAGCTCTCGATTTCTATTTTTTTATAATAGGAACAACATATGGGTGTTAAAAATCACAAAGAAAAGGTGATAATTTTGTTAGCAAATATCATCACCAATCAGCTGATATTATTTATGTATTAAAATTGTCTGAGCAACACTTGTGTTTCAGTAAACAGTTCTTTTAAATAAAAAAAACTCTTATAAGATTAATATTAGAAATTTTGAGGCTAGTGAGGCAGAGACGTATAATATAATGTATTTTAAATCCAAAAAGACACATATAGAGTATAGGAGCTTTAGCATGATAGAAAATATGTATGTACGTAAAGTAATAGTTTTAGATAACTAAAATCACCGTATAATGATAAAGACAGTTTTTTTAATAATTATGATATTTTTACTTTTGTAAATGAGATCATAATAATGCATTCGGTTTTATAAGAAAAGCCTACAAATATAGAACAGGGGATGTCAAATACCCGTTGGTTTATAAATGCCAGAATACCTGAACACCGACCTAGTACGGCCCCCAATAACGTTAGCAGTGAGTGTCAGGAACCAAAGCTTTGTAATATAACCGGACAACATTTCTGTCAATAGCCTTACATTTGAAAGCCTATTTCTGAAGTCTCTTTTTACAATTGAATGTGCTTTAAACTTTCGCATTATTGATTGATCTTTGTTGCTATTGTCAAATTATTATCTTGATATAACAATATGAAAAGAACGTGATCTAAATGCATGGAAAATATTATTTAAATGCTGTTCTAAAACCCAACTTGATGAAAAAAGGTGTGAATGTTTTGCACATAAGGTTATTGGAACTGGATGTCTTCCTTAAATATTTTACTGTTGTTAATAGGAAAGCAAAGGGATGGCATATTCGTCCTTGTATATCAGAAGCTGAATACAAGCAGTGGAATTATATACATTTTGACTTATTTAGTACTTTTAACCTTTCGTAAGTACATACTCTCTTGATCGGGGTGATATTCAATATTACGTATAGTACCAGAAGCATCGCAGACCGCAAATAAGCGCTTTTAAATATAAATTGGATTTCAAAACACACGTAAGTGTTTATTTTCTTGGTCACTGCAACAACGTAAACTCAATTGTGGAAACGTAAATAAATAAATTATACCGAAAGTGAATTTAATTGGTTGCATGTAACTCTTTTGGACCACAATAAATTTTCAGTCGTACGTAAGTTATATATTTTCTTTATCGGGGCAAAAAGAAAACTCATGGCATCACTATGGCACTTTAAAATCTTTGACAGAAAGTATACTAAAAGAGCCGAAAGTACACACTTTTTAAACGAGTTGGTTTTTGTTGGTATATATTTTCGTAATCGGGGCACAAGTTAAACTCATCTATTGCACTTGATAGAAAATTAATCTAAACAGACGAAAGTTAAAACTTTTGACCAAATTATGTTTTTGATACTTGTATTTATATATAAAATAGAACCAGTTATAATATTACTTATGTTTTAAATAATTGTAGGACTCCATCATATTACATCATAAATGCTTTCAATACGAATTTATGGTCTTCGATTTTAAAAGTTGTGTGTGAAGCCGTGGGTAACTGCTAGCTATTACATCGGTTTTGCAATAAACTACATTTTAAATTATTACTTGCTGTAACTTCTTATTACCAAATATTTTAACAATCTTTAAACAAAATAAATGACAAATCAAACAATGTGTTTTATTCCCAGTTAATATCTGACCTCAACATTAGTGGCACCAAAATTTAATTTACAAAGGGGGTTTCTTATAAGAAAATAAAACACACACACACCCACAAATACATTGGAACAACGCCCATTTTGAAACACGATCGTTAATAATTAATATGACTGATCATAATTTCCTAGTATTGTAGTATTTAACAACTTTCATTAATTTTAGCAGTATTTTAAACCTTAATTTAATACATAAGTAGTAGGGGGCACATAACTTGTGAGGAAAACTTTTTAAAGCTTTTGTCAAAGCTTTTTTTATTTCGATGTGATTCGCCTTTGAATAAGGTCATAAGCTATTGATTTCAGGTTAAATAATAGCTATTTACTAAGCAGTAAAATATTATGTAACAAAATTATTTCAATTAACATAGTACTAGACCACGTTTCTTTATGAGTTTTGTCATTATTAATGGGCGTAATATTTCACAGTTTGAACTATGGCCTGGTTTAAAGTGAAACTAAACTATAATCAGAGTACTTTAATAATTTTAACCATTAAACAGCTTAAAATAAATAAAAGTTATTTCTAATGACTCTTATGTAGTTTTGAGTCGTGTTACAGCTGGTAGCTCACGAACGCAGACTGAGTACGAACGCATCTCGAACTATGGCTGCCATGTCTCTGGGATTCATCGTCATGGTGACCCCCTGGACCATCCAAGAGGTGGTGGTCGCTTGCACAGGGTCAAAGGTGAGGAAAATGTCATTACTGTGTTTTATAAAATTGTGAAGTACTACAGAGGACAAATTAGTACATAAAATAATATCTAGTATAAATAGTAATTAAGCAGCTTCAAATGTAAGAATATGATTTACCTGAACTAAATAAATTACAAAAGTGTTCTTTTTATCCTTCCACTGGTTATTGTGATGGGCCACAGTCCTGTGTGCGAGTATCCTATTAAATAAAGTAATGAGAAGACTAGGTGCAGTGCAAGGTCAACAATACTGATAAAAAGTGCAACGGTTACAGACAGGATATGATCTATGATCTTGCACATTTTGCACTACCTGTAACTCATATCCGATGCTTGAGGATGTAAAACGACTGGATTTTCCAATATTAACTACATTTCTAAATGTTCTGAAATAACGTCTTTGAGTTATATTAGTGTTTCTTGAAGTACTAGAATTGTCATGCCTCTAAACTACAATTACCCGTTTTCTTACCACTTTTGAAAGGCAATTTATATTATTACAGAAATTTTCTTGTATATATAATAATAATATCGAGTAACAGTTGCAAATGTGTATCCTACACTTATAAAATGATAATAAATAGAAAATGCAAAAACTTCCTATCATTTTATATTTAATAATTAGTTATAACAAGATAGTATTACAATTGTTTTAAATATACTGATATACAGCAACATTTCACCTAGCTTTTCTGTAGCAAGGTGTTGTGAACTTTTGAAGAAAGCCACCGTGATCTGAGCACTTCAGAAGATATATTTTATATGAATCCTAACGCGGGCGTCATCTTGATATTATTAAAACACATTATCTTTATATATGTGATGTTTTATTGGGCCATTTGCTCTTTATATCAGTCGGAACCGAGACTATATATCCTGTACAATATAAGTGTGACATTTACTTATTAATCACGACACCAGAAATATGTGTAAGATCATCAGTTTATATGCAACCTTTAATGCTCAAATTGTGTATCGAAAGGACTTTATTTATAGTTTGTTCAAATCTTTAAAGCTATTTACATATAAAACTATATTCACTTTCAGTCAAAACCAGACGTCAAATTAATGTAATATTTGCTTATGATAACTATGGTGAATTGAGTAATCCAAAGAATTATGGAAAATTTAAATCGAAAGAACAATGTTTGAAATCAAAGAGTAATGGTTCAATAAAAATAACACATTAGCGCGTAGCATGTTTTTTTTTCTTGCAAACCTATTTAAACCCGTTTTTTCAGATGCCACCCTTCCTGGACTTCACCATCACCTGGTTGGCGCTCAGTAACAGTTTCTGGAATCCATTCCTATACTGGCTTCTTAACAACAATTTCCGCCGTATCAGCAAGGAACTATTTCTCTCCAAGGTACATATATAAAAGAAGATAGGCCCATCATTCAAATATTACACTTTTCTGTACATATTGAGAGAAAAAGTACCGAGTAGCTCTAAAAGATTTTAATGATTTAAGTTTCGAATATCACCAACACTAAATCATTTAACATTATTATTTTTATACTATTTGTGTCTCCAAATTTACACAGAATGACCAGTCGGGGCACCATTGTTTGTTCTAAGGCTAAGCTTTCTTGAAGGAGTCCAGCATTTGCACTATCGTCTCAATTGTGAATAATGTTAAAAAATCACTACTCAAGAACAGCACAGTAAGTGCTGTTTAGATTTACTTCACCAGGCTATTCCCTGTCATGACTTCAGATCCTTCAAGGACTGTCAAAATTGTCTTCTATTTAGTAAAAATCATACATGTTGACCCTAGCAGTGAGCCAAACTTATAATTTGTATAAATTCATTGGACTAAAAAATAAAGAGGTTTTAAGGAGTTTTCTGCGCTTTGCTAATAATTGTAAAAAATTTTTTTTATGAAAATGGTGCAATGGAAATTGTTTTATAAAATCGAATTTGTAAACTCTCGGTTAGAGAGCCTGACCTCTACTCAACGGCGGAAGCGACATTAAGGTTAGGCATATTTTGAACCTCTGTAGTCTAACATACGATTTAACCCAATCTGATTGAAAGTCTTTCAGGAATTTACTGAGTTTTTCTCGTGATCCTTAAATGGACTGATTGAGGAAAAAACTAATTAAATAGGTTTGTATTGCCCAACAAGTTAATAGATTCTTGTTAAACCCTGAATCATTATTGATCATATTCATGTAATATTTTATATTCTCCATACCACCATACTTGCTCTTAATAAGATCCATCTCCCAGATTTTACGTAATGGCTTTGGGCTAATACAGTCCCTCCACAGACCATGAATCATTTTACACATGACATGTAGGTCTAAAGGCCCACACTCCAAAAATCATCTTTGCATTGTCACAGAAGGTATATCTTAAGATTATTAATGTCTTTTCAGGTGTATAAAAGAGTATTATGTTTTGAAGCGGAGTCTAATAAGCCCCGTGATTTCAATTTGGTCCAACATTGCCCTAAAGTACCCTATAGATCCTTTAATTTAATCTATTTTTGAATCTTACTATTACAGTTCGTGAAATAACTTCATGTAATTCCTTCGCAAAATGTTACGTTTAAATTAGATTGATTTCTAATCTAATTCTAATGTGTTTGGTCTACACATTTAAATTTTGTAACATCTTCATCATAAATTATCACAATTTTTAACGTTAGTTTTAAAATTACTCGCGGGGCTGATGTCCCTTGGTCTGTCTATCAGCATGATATCTCGGAAACGAACAGAGCTGATAACTGACGATATTGTGAATGAAGATTCGTTTGTATGTGACGAACACAGTTCAATTATGGTGCATGTTACTCCATGGGATTTTGTCGGGCGTTGGCGAATATTTTTAAATTGGTCTTACGTTAACCATGATGGCCATCAGAAATTAGTAGAATAAATCAATTTGTAAACAAATCCAAACATACTTATAAGAGCTGTCCCTTGGTCTATCTATCAGCATGATATCTCGGAAACGAACTGAGCTGATAACTGACGATACTGTGAATGAAGATTCGTTTGTATGTGACGAACACAGTTCAATTATGGTGCATGTTACTCCATGGGATTTTGTCGGGCGTTGGCGAATATTTTTAAATTGGTCTTACGTTAACCATGATGGCCATGAGAAATTAGTAGAATAAATCAATTTGTAAACAAATCCAAACCTACTTATAAGAGCTGTCCCTTGGTCTATCAATCAGCATGATATCTCGGAAACGAACTGAGCTGATAATTGACGATATTGTGAATGAAGATTCGTTTGTATGTGACGAACACAGTGCAATTATGGTGCATATTACTCCTTGGGATTTTGTCGGGCGTTGGCGAATATTTTTAAATTGGTCTTACGTTAACCATGATGGCCATGAGAAATTAGTAGAATAAATCAATTTGCAAACAAATCCAAACATACTTATAAGAGATTTTAACCAGTCATCCTCTTGAATACACTATACCAATCGATCTATCCTTGCCTACTATTATCTAGACATGTGCGGTTGGTAATGTGCCGCTCCCGGATACCCGAATCATTACTCATATTTAAGTTTTGATGTACCTAGTTTTGGTTTTTGTAGCATTTATATTCTGTAAAGTTTCAAACTGAGTCGATGCACATGATGGAGTATTTTGATATTTTGTCTGAATTTATTTTCTAAGTTTATTCTTTCAGATCCTGTGTCGTAAACCCAAAAAGCCAAGTGAGCCTGTTATCCGGTGTTGCACATCGACTGGGCCGATAGCCGCCGCCGTGGCTAACCGTACCGACCTGGAGGGTATGAGCGAGAAGTACTGGGGTGAGATCCTGGAGCGTACAGTGAGTAGCAGCAGTCTACAGGCTATGCAGCGAGTAGCACCCTCCCCAGGCACAGTACCCTCATCTCTGCCGAGTCGTAGGACCCAGTGATGCGCGCTGTTCGGGTGGTCCTTCCATTGTTCCATCACCAAGGAGTCGTTTAATGACCAGAACTGGTGTGAGGTCCACGGAGTCAAAACTCACAGTACGCTATAGTACTAAGTAGCGTCGTCATTACCCAGTCACAGGGTCTAGTGATGTGATATTTTCTGGTGATCCTTGCAAGAGTCTATCTCAAAGGAGTCGTTCAATGACCAGAACTAGTGTGTGGGTTATGGAGTTAAGATTTACAGTATGCTATACTATAGATGCTATAGTAATCCGTACCGTTGACACTACCAAGTAACAGGGTGAGTGGTGTGATCTGTTCGGTCGGTCATTGCAATGATCCACCACTAGTGAGTCGTGCAATAACAATATCTTTGGCGAGATCCACTGTTTAAAGACTCATATCGTACTATAGTACGAAATCCCCTTGTCACTGTCTAAACGCAGGACAAAGTGTTGCTATGTGTTTGGCTGGTCCTTCCGTTGCTATATCATTAAGTCAATGACCAGAACCCATTAGCAAATGTACTATCTAAAACTTATAATACTACAGGTATATTATAATATGTTGTAACTGGTCACTGTTAATTTCATTTCCGGAATTCTCTCGTTCATAGTTTTCAATGTTTCATCGTTTACGTTATTTACGTGTGTGACTGTAGCATATAAGTGGATACTTTTAAACACGTATTTGTGTTTAATAAGTAGCTCAATTTCATTATTGTATACCGACTATTTGACTTTGGGCTTTACATTTTTAGACTCCTACTATTAATGAATTGTATGTAAAAATGTGATTTTCGTATCTTTTTGTTCAAAACATGCGGACATGTTTAAAAATTACCGATGTTTATATTGTCACATCATATGTCTCAGAGAATAATATAAACTGTTTTCAGTGTTTAATTAGTCAATATAAGTTTTTTTCTCCAGTTTTATACTCGTGTTTCTACCGGATATCTATTTTTAATTTATAATTAGAAAATAATCTTGAAAAAGTTACTTAAATTCAGTAAATAATGTTTACATGGTATATGTTTAAACAGCGTAAATAAACTTTGAAGTATAAGTAAAAATTTTAGATTAATTTATTTGTATTAATATAATTTAAAAAATCTGAGACTTGGGTATTTGAGTTTTATTTAATATTATTTGTTGCAAACATGTTTTGAATCCTAAATTTTTAATTATATGGTGTATTCATCACTTTGATACTGAAATTATTAAAAATGTATTATGAACCTAAAAAATGTATTTTCGTTACCGAATATATTACATTAGGGATCGTAAACTCTGAAAAAGAGACTAAATAATGTAACCAACATAATTTTATAGTTGTGTAGGTATTACTTACCAAGTTTCCAATACAACAAACAAAAATATGAATAGCATTATTTATGTAGTAACTTTACTGCCTTTCTTAAAATATTATATCTAGAATAATAATGAGCCTTTAGTTAATCTATATATGTAGTTTTGAAATGGAAATACGTAAGACGCTGTCAGTGAACTTCCATATCAACGTATCAAAATCCACTACCCAAGAGTAGGTCTTGAATGTCAATCACAACTTTGTACATTTGTATATACTGTACGCAATTTGTATATTTGTATTGTTTCCTAATAAATATTGAATGAAGGCCTATTCATTTATTTTTGAAACCTACTATTAAAAACTATATTTTAATAAATGAATAAGTATCAATATAAATGTCCAACCGTATAGCTTCCTATATTATACACTCTTAATAAAAATCAAAATGTAGTATGGCACTTTTGCTGCACATTATTCGTTGTAAAACGAAATCATAGATAATATCTAGTGGATTTAATTTAAGACATAAATGTTATGTCATATAGTTAAACAGAGTTTTCTGGTCAAAGAAACCATAAAGAGAGTGTATATCGGCTAACGCAAATAAATGTATATGTATATATTCATAAAAATAATACACAAATATTTAGTAACTTGATAAAAAGCCTATTTTAGTACGGTGTTTTCTAATAAAACTAATAATTTACCCTCTCATATAAAATAACGTATGGGGCAGTTTTACAAAAGTTTGTAGTAGGTATTGAGAAATTCTTGGAATCAGGTGTAGTATGTGTTTAGCACTAAAAGTTTTTGGAAAATATAGGAATCATTCTTAAAATAAATTCGTTTTTTTGCTTGTATTTATTATTACACATCATTGTTGAAATATTTGAAACACTGTGCAAATTGTGTGTGTGTGTGTGTATATATATATATATATATATATATATATATATATATATATGTATGTATATATATATATATATATATAAATAAATGATACATATAAATCATGTATATATATATATAAAAATATATATATGATTTTAAACTTATTTGTAACTAGAGAATAATAGAATGAAATTACTTCGTATACAATTACGAATTCGTAACACTACGTAACCGTTATTGTTTACGTGCAAAGTTCCTTCAAGCAGTAAAAGTACATTAGAGTAGATTAGTACAGTACATTTAGTATCAATCAGATATACTATTAACCATTACATATTGAAATTTGAACTATAAAGAGCGAGAGCAACGAAAAATGTTAGAGTTTATACACGAATAAAAGTGAAATGAACCGTATTTCAGTCAGTATGGTAAATAAATCTTCCGATTGGTATCACAGTGATCCATTCGCTTTGATGGACTTTCCACCACAACACCATTACAATGGGAGAGATGTATGGGGTTGGCAACATTGCAAGCGCAGGTGAGTTGTACAGTTAGGGTAATGTTGTCCATTGATTGCATTGGAATTTATGACATACTCGTATATACTTACTATATCTGTAAGATTGTCCACAACTTCACTAATCAATATTAAATGTATGTATGCTGCATTATGGGAAAAATGTATGATAAAATGCGTTATAATGGATGTATCATTTTGCACTATAATATTATTATTACCAGTGGAAAAAAGCTAGAAATATTAAAAAAACTTTATCGGTTCCGAAAGAAATTTCAACACTATTTCAATACTGTATAAATAAATAAACATTTTATGTATATATAGTAGGTCTATTTATATTGTTTATCGGGGAAAATAGCAAACTCCAATTCTCCAATTGAAATAGAAGAGCAAAACCTGAAATAATTATTACTCAAACTTTTTATTAACTTCTGGTCTTTTTAACCATGAACCCTGTATAATGGGTACCTGATGCACGTTACATGACTAATTCCACTTAAATAAAGGATAGAGTCGTATGATATTACATCACAAGTCCTTTCAATATGACAAGAATGAACATTGACTTTGGAGTTCCTCTATATTCCTCTAAAATAGTTCAAGCGTTACTGAAATAATGGGAGCTTTTTAAACAAAAACACGGAATTTCGCATAGATATTTTGCAATACCTTTGCGGGCGAAGCCGTAGGTATGTGCTAGTCAAAGATAATATTACAGAATGTTCACTAAAACATTAGACAAAATTTAGATGTCCATTCCCGTGACATTTTTCATGTTCCTTACAGACAATACGTTTATTGCCTGTCAGTAAATATAGCCTATTGTTTGATATAAGAAATGACAATAGGTATAACTAACGGTAGAATCAATAAAAATTGTTAATACAAAATATTAACGTGCTGTGAGATCAAACTATTTCACTGCCTCTTGTTTTTAGTCTCTGAAAATTGTGCACAGTTACTAAATTTTCACTTTATTGTTTAGGGCAACAGAGCATATAATTAACCGATTGTATGTTTTATTGATGTGTATACATAATTTAAGAATTTATTTTAACTATTTTTAATTTATACTTCAAAAACCTGTATTTTTAGTGATTTATTTTAAGGAGAAAGAATTACAACGCAACCATATTTATTGTGTTGCCGTACCCTCTCCAATCAATTACTGGAGAAGTATAGAATATTACAGTTTTGCCAGCCCTGTCACTTCAAAGATCCTAAACACACGTATAGGTCCAAGACTAGGTAGCTCTTTTGTATTAATATGATGCCAGCCTAATATTTTTGTCCTACTTATTGCAATATATCTATAATAATAACATAAATAAGTAATATACTTTTAATACAAACATAATTTATCCCTCCCATTAACTGAAGTTATGCAGGAATAAGTAATACACTTTTTTAAATAAAAACACGATTTATCTTTCCTACAAAATGGAGGTATCCAGAAATAAAAAAACATTCTTTTCATACAAACACGATTTATCCTTCCCATAAACTGGAGGTTTGCAGAAATGAGCAACATAATTTTAATAGAAACACGATTTATCGCTCCCGTAAACAGGAGGTATGCAGGAATAAGTAAATGTGTTTAATTCAAACATGATCGTTTCAAACTCAGGTATTAACAAAAGAAGAATAATTACGAGAATTTATGGTGTCTGCGCTGACTCTATCTAATGCAATGCTAAATCATAGTAAGAATGTTCCATTTATTCAATCGGTACCTGAAATTAATCACAAAATGAAAATAGAACGCAACTTATCAGTTATTGAATTTTTTAGTAATTAGCAGCATTATTTCTTAAACACAATTATGGTAAACAGAATTCATTATTAAATGTAAGATCAGCTGCCTTAACATTCTATCTTATTAAAAGTTATTATAACTTGTAATGATTAGCCTTTTGCAAAAAGCATTAATTAAATTTTGTTGTAGGATTAATAATGAATACGGTATTCCAGCATATCTGAAGCTAATAATTAGTGGTAATTCCTGATAGTATGAAATGCTGTTCCTTTCAAAGGTTAATTAGTTTCATCAATTAGACATGTTGTATGTTCATTCTGTTCTGCACTATCTTGTAGACCTTAAGATTACGTTTAAAAAAAGTAAAAAAAGTAAAGAATGTCTTATTTTACCAGGCGAAGTTAGGGCTAAGAAGCCCTCTCTAACACTTAACGGTTAACAAGTAATCTTGGATTTAATTTAATTAAAAGCAACAAAAGTGTCTGGTATAAACAGTAACAGATCAGAACTCAATATCAATTATGTAAATCCGTTGAAACTTTTTCATTTATAGCAATGAACAAATTTTAAATAGAAGGCACTAGATCTGGAATCTGTAAATATTTTCTTAAATAAAGTATTTTTGTTTCCTAAAAATGTATGTGAGTAGGCATACTACTTATATGACAATATGTCAGCTATTAAGCAATGAAGAGCAGCACTACATTTGAATTGAACTGAAACTTAAACAATTATGTCCTCGTTAAAGGATTGTTTATTTGGAAGTGAACGCAACAAATATCTTATTTTATGCAATAAAAACTAGTAGGATAATACTTTTTATTCCGTAAACACGCTTTAAGCCATGTAATCCATATGTGTTTATGTACCCAAACCTTAAAAACGAACATCATGTAAAATCCAGAGGTGTAACTTGATAAATATCCTAACATTAAGCCCACAAATAGAGATAGTGCAGGTTCAAACTGTGTTTGTGACCCGAACACTGTATCAGTACGCTCCACTTCCCACTGTTCCGAGTTCACCCTTTACGTATTCTGCACGTATACTGTGTGTATTAGTTCAATGTATAGATAGTATATGGAGTGAGGCTGAAAGTAAAAATATTCTGATTAGCGTGCAAACTCATATTCTTTTTGAGACACAAATCCTAGTGCTAGATGCAGACTAAAATTAACAAGTGAATATCAAAAAATAATTTTAGGAAACCATCACCATAAAGAATTTAATGAATATAAACAATGTAAGTTATTATTAGAATTAAAGTTATTGGAGAATGATTATAGGTATGATAGAAACAGTATTTATGGAAGAAATTAAAGTGCATTTAGAAAACAATTGTTTATTGAAATAGGGAATGTATCTATTTAATATTTAAGTTAGCGCTTGAAACCAGTTGTTAAACACTAACTCATAAATCAGTAAAGACTTGAATAGCCTTTTATTACTTTTTATTCGAAATTATAAGGTAACAGAAAGACCTCAAAATAATTCAGGCTTAACGAGGTATTGCGAAATTGTATATGTGTGATCTACTTGAGTAAACTTTACCTCTGTTATGATTTTTTTAAATACTTTTACATTTGTACTTTATAGCCGTAAAAATTGGATAGTACATTTAAGCTATAATTATGTTTTTGATTGTGTTGAAATACACCTATTACTTATAATAGAAAAAAATAAGCAGTGTTTTACAGTATAAAATAATGTAAGAATACGTTTAGCGTGCAAGGCTTTGCTAAGTTTGCATGCAAAATTCATAATATATCTAGAGCTCATTTCATTCTTCAGATATCCTACATAGAAATACACGCAATCGCATAGAAAAGAAACGTTTACATACCTCGGGCAGATAAAAGTGAAATTGAATCAGTGTATGGATTGACAGCCTTCAACGACGCTCAGCTAAACACTATGGTTGTAGATTCACTTTTAAAGGACTCATGTTAAGCAAATTACATTTTATTGCAATTTTCAAATAAAATATTTTCCTGCAAGTTTACGAGAGAACGCAGAAATCAAATATTGTTACCGACTTTTAAGATTTACTCTATTTTATTATATTTTCTTTTTACTCAACGAATAAAATATATGTTTTTAAATACCACATGATTGTAAACAAATTTATTCTTCTACTATTTGTTCCTTGGCAACATAGTTACCCCTAAGACAAATATAAAAATATTCGCTAACGCTCAGCCAAATCCCGTAGTGAGCCTAGCACCATTATGGAATTTAGTACTGCCTATGTACTAATAAAGCTTCTTGCAAAATTTCAGGTTTACATGTCAGTTTGTTTTCGATATATTGCGATTTTGCCTTATCTAACGCATAACTATATAACATACTATTATGGAAATTAAGTGTCATGGAAAATCTAAAGTCTATATATCAGTTCGTTTTTGAGATATATTATAGACAGAAATATAGACATAAAGATAGAAATATGTTATGGTTACTAAATTCAACTAACATTGTATTAGTATTGTAAATTTAAACAGGCCAATGTTTTTGTATACAAGGTGTTCAGTATCTCTATGGACAAACGTATATTCATAATTTTTTAAGTGAAGACAAACACATTTCTTATTTGCACATGGGTTTCTGGTGCATAGTTTCCCGTCTCCATGAGTTATTTTACAAGAATTACGGAAATAAATTGTGCCAAATGTTTATACTAAAGCAAAAAATAAACGTAATATATTTTTAATGGTGACCATTATAATGTTTACCTTAGAATATCTAAAAGTAAAGCAATTTTAAAAATTTTAGGTTTTCAAAATGAAAATTTATTTAAAATATTGTATTACAAATCTAACGGCAGAACACTTATTGAAATCGATTAATAAATAGCTGAGTTATTGAAAATCTCCTGTGATGAGATATAGCCCTCATTATAAGGTTCTCGGCAAATAACAAATATTAAAACAAAGGCCGTCCATATTTTGGGTTATAGCATTTTAAGGTTTAGCATACTGGTCAATAGTTTTTAGGTTTCTAACATGTGTTATGGTTGAATTTGCCATACAATAAGTGTAATTGAGCTGCCGTCTATTATCTTCTATTTCTGTATTTTGGCAGTTATAATTTATCAGGGATGTTTTTGACTACCCTTAGTTTCAATTTAAATTATGAACAAATTAATTAATTTAAATAATTAATTAATTGTAAATAATTATTGTATCAACATATAAATTATTAGCTTTGCTGAGTTAAATTCATTAATCGTATAAAAAAGCTCACGAAATTGTCGTTTTGTAGGAAGTCTTAAAGCTTCACTAGCACTTAATACGCTAACCCGATTATAGTGGAGCTGAACGTCTATCGTATCGCTCCTTGATAAGAGCATAAGACCGGATAAGCAATATAACCTTTAAAGTAAGTGACATGATCGATCAGTCTATCTAACTATACAACAATAAATGGCCCTAAACAAATGTAAAGTTAGTTTGCATTGAACAGACACTACTATACACCTGCACTACATCGCTTTCTCTGAACATCACTTCAAAGAAGTATCTACAAAATATGCTACAATGACTATTTTTACTTTGCCGCGGTTAACACTCATGTCGTATTAAAGCAATTAAAGATGTTAAAAATTATCAAGTAAGGATCTGACTCACGTTATAATTCTTTTAGAATTCCACTTTTATAATCTGAATAGGGTAACTGTCCGTCAACGGATCTCTTGTGTTAGGTTCATATAGCTCTTCCGAGTCCTTCATATAAAGGAAGTATTTGACCTTTGGGAAGTGTCGGTACTTAATTTCACTTGTAAGGAAACACACTAATAGAGATCTCCCATGCCCTTGTTGATAATGGTAACGCATTGGACATTCCATTCCATGGTAGTGATTGTACATATTTAACAGAAGCACATGTCTTGGTTTATTGCTGTGAGATAAAGACTGTGAGACTTTAGGTTCTAAGATCGGGAACCAGTGTAACTTCCATCCATTATACTACATTATAGATTGGTTTCTATATCGACTAAATATTATATAAAAATTTATTTGCAACAACGTGAACACCATACAGTTATATGTATATAAAAATATACATATATCTGATTTTTATAATAATGTATTTTGTACAATCTTAAGCTAATATTTTGTAAAATTTAACGTAATACTATGCTACTAAAATGTAAATCAAGAAAAGACAGATATATGGACTCTTCTCCTTACACAGACCTATAATCTATGGGGAATTATTCATTTGAAATTATGTAAGAGTACTGTACATGTTATTGTATTGTGTATGTGAATAAAAAATTTTATTAAAAAACTGTCGACTTCTAAAAATTTTAACAACCACCAATAATGAATCCTTAAGACATTTGTAGAAGGATAAAAAGATAAATTTCATAAACCTGTTCCTTTCGTGAAATCTCGAATTGTAAAAATAACGCTCACTCAACAAAATTCTAAGAACATGCTTAATCCTTATACTGCAGAAACATGATGAACATGTGACTAAGGATTAAAAACGGCAAAACTTTAATGAAGGAATATGACCACCTCTATCCCTTTTGCTTTTATATCGATATCTCTTATATCGCTAAAGCAGATAAAAACTCATGAGGTATTTTTGAGTCATATATATATATATATATATATATATATATATATATATATATATATATATATATATATATGGGATGTTTTTGATTTTTATGGCAATATATATATAGGAATATAGTAGTAACCCCTGAGTAAATTTATTTCTTACTTCAGCTTCTTTTATGATAACGGAATAACCTTGTACTGGTATAAATTAAGTTATTGAAATATGCCTTATTTTACAAAGCACGATTAAGATCAACCAATGCAGCTGGTTGCACTTAATGGTTGCACGATTAAGATCAGTATACCATTAATTAACACCTTTATATATCTACCTGCTACAAAGCTATGAACTAATTTGATCCGGTTTAGTTAGCTCTTTGTGGTTGGGTTGTAATACAGTCATAATGATCACCAGTAATCTCTACTGAACTCCATGTAATTTGAATTTATGTTATTTCAAAGCTATAATAATATATTGAAGGTTTAGCACTCAGTTCTGTTGTAAACTTATTGTGACAAATTTATATCAGAACTTAATATTCTATCTCCTTGTAGATTAATTCTTATAACACGTAAAAACCTCATATTATGTTTCTTTTCTTTTAAATATCTATTTATTGAAAATTAAAGATTAGTGTTAATTTTAAACCTTCACCTGTCATTCCTACCATTACTAATCTATCAGTGTGTTTGAATTTGCTACAGCTATTTTCAAAGATTCAGAACTTATAAGGCCTGAACGTACGTCCACAGTTAACACAGAAGAACACACAAGACTAGGAATCTTACTGACAAAGATGTATCTAATAGAGGTCCTTCACGATTAATTGCATCACAAAAAGTGAAATCGCCTATCTAAGAACGCTAGCCTCAAGGCATAGTATGGATTATAATTGTCAATGCCCAAAAGCTATAATACACGATTTGAATCGACCACAACCACTCCATGCCGGACGATGCGATGATGCGATGGCCAGGCATATATCTATTAGCAAATATCTCTATTAGCTCCTGTCACCATTGGAACCTAGTGATAATCTATAAAGTTAACCAACTATCTTAAGCTTGAGATACAGTGTAGTGAACTATGTCATTTCGTAATAACGAAGGTTGACGGAAATACACAACGGAATCACAATGCAAATAGCTGTGTATACATAATGGTTGCAATCTTTAAATACAACGAGGTTGGGATTAAACATAAATAGCTACATACATACATACATATATATATATATATATATATATATATATATATATGTGTGTGTGTGTGTGTGTGTGTGTGTGTGTGTGTGTGTGTGTGTGTGTGTGATTCAATGTTTATTGAAATTAAATAAGGCTATTGCCATTTATACAATTTAATGTAAATAAAAGTCGTTTGACAGGTGTTTGGTCTTCCGATCATATGTTGGTTTGCTTATTTAAACGCATATGTGACAGATACGGCCAAATACAAAATAATTGAATCGGAAAAAGTAAGCGCTCTGTGGTGTAATGGTAGCACATTCACCCGGCAAGTGAGAGATCCGGGTTCGACTCCCGGCGGAGCAAGTACTTTTTGTGATTCAATGTTTATTGAAATTAAATAAGGCTATTGCTATTTATACAATTTAATGTAAATAAAAGTCGTTTGACAGGTGTTTGGACTTCCGATCATATGTTAGTTTGCTTATTTAAACGCATATGTGACAGATACGGCCAAATACAAAATAATTGAATCGGAAAAAGTAAGCGCTCTGTGGTGTAATGGTAGCACATTCACCCGGCAAGTGAGAGATCCGGGTTCGACTCCCGGCGGATAAAGTACTTTTTGTGATTCAATGTTTATTGAAATTATATATATATATATATATATATATATATATATATATATATATACAAAAGCATGTATTTTGTGTAAGTACCGTTTTCAAATTTGGATGCTGTTGCGCTGCGGTTGGGGTCGCTCGCTTGCACAGTATACCTTCATCTGTTAGCAAGCCACAGACGCAAATTACGGCAAAAATCTATCATTGTTATTTGTATGTTAATGCATATTTCAACCAATCCCGTACATTGATAATCCCGCCGGTTAAGGATTACATGATATTTCTTGGCAGTCAATGAGTAAAAGTTGTTTAAATTCACTCTCAGAAAATTATGAACAAACAGACAAAACATTATGAGGGATTGAATGGCGTTCAAATGGGCAGGAGCTTTATCATTTCGTTTATGATGAGAAACGGAGTGGATAGTCCTCAATGATCATCACCGAGTTTTTGCAGAAAATTAATGATTAAATGAGAACAAACCGTAGTATAAGACTTTTTAATCAGAGGAATTTCCTCAAGTGTTATGAAGTGTCCTATAAGAGATTTTAATAGAGAAACGTGTTTTTCTATATGAAATTGTTTGGCCACGTATAAATTAATGGAAAAATTAATTAATATATTTATATTATATTTATTTGTTCAAATTCAGTATTGTCTTATATATATGGCTGTGTAGATATGTATGTGAATGAGAAACACTACTGTCCTAAGAAAAATGTTTGCTACAAGTATTTCTATTTAGCTCTTAATGCCATCTTTCTCTTGTTTCTGCTAGTAAATATATCTAAATTACTAATATTTCCCAATATGATTTTATTTTAAACATCATAACTATTAACAGTGGTTTTATTTATGGTCAAATTTCATTTTTTTAACATGCTGGGTTTGGATGTGTATATGTCATTATTTAAAGAGTAAATTTCTAATTCACTGTTGTCCGAAAGTTCTCACTCTCCTAAATAACTTTTGAATATAAATATATTAAGAAATGTCCATGGTGGATCGTTGTATGAGTAAAAAGTATGGCTATTGGGATATATGAGAACTTTAGCACACAGTATGGGAGGATACGTCAAAGTTCAAATACTCTGAAATCCTTTTTTTTCGGAAACTGTATTTTAATAACTAAATAACACAAAGAAATACAACTTAGTTAAAATAAAAAATGTGTACACAGTAATCTTTTTAGAGAATGAATAATATTCAAGGCTACAAACAAATTTCAACAATTTATCACAAGGATTCAGTATTGTACAGTGATGCTACGATAGATGTTTGGACAGTTAGTTTAAAAATAAAACATAATTCATTCGGATACATATATATATCTAAATTAGTCAATTATGCACAAAAAGGAACGTCTGCACCATACAAATATTTATCAATTTATTTTAGGGAATGAGTAATTCGGGACAGAAAGTAAAATTAATTAAGTTCTTGCCGACTTAAAGGAAAGGCTACTGCGTTTATATTTTGCATTTTGCAAAATTTAGATGCCTCACACTCCTACAAAATGTAATGCTTAATGTGAGATTTTACATGAAGAATGAGCACACATAAAAGTTTTTCGACAAAATTTAAAATAATGTTCTGGGCTATTACTTTTTTGCCTTTCGTTATATTTTTCCTTAAATAGTTTAGGGCTATATGTTTTTCATGTAGAAATCTTTTTAGTTGAAACCAAAAAGTGCTACAAAATATGTTACGTCTTCATGAGGCTACCATTATTAAAAAACGTATTTTTCAATAATATTTTATTTCTTGCTCTGCTAAATTAAACCTATACATTCAGATTTATATAAAAATACAAATATACTTGAATATCTTACTTACTTCCTGAAATATTATGCAGGAATGTAAGCAGACAGGAAGGGAAACATATACAGCCCCTGATTTATAGACTTCAGTAACACTTGCATATCCCAATACAGGAACATTAACCATCATCGAGCACAATCTTGCCTATGTAGCAATAAGGTTCCGTGTAACATTTAAGTTTATAGCTATAGCTCAACTCGTTCTCGAAATGTCACCTGGGTAATAGGCTTTGATAATGTTCAGAAACGTTCTATGGCGAGATATAAACAATCATTATAATTTTCTTCATGTATAAATACATTATCATGCAAAATTAAAAATATATAACTTATTCTTAAGATACCCTATAGGGTCTATAGACAGCAGGCTTCGTTATGCTCAGTTAATCGTTAGCGTATGGATTTGAGTAATATGTTCGATAAAATCGAGTAAATCACTCACTGATATTAGTAAATGCTCTGTACACTGAATGTTTAAGCATACTGTACGATGGAGAACTACGAGTGTCATTAGGTATATGTTTTATTGTACGAATACTTTTAATTGAGGTTACAAATATAAATCACACATAATGATTGATCAAATAACAAGAGTAAATAAACAATAAATAGGAAGTACAATCAGTCGGATAATTATTATATTCCACTAATCCAAACTTAATTGGATTATTATGGACAAATTAATGAATTTCATTTTATAATGAGCGTAAAGCCCATTATGATACTCTAGTGTCTGATCTAAATTCACTCAGTAGCTAATAAATAAATCATAACATTTATATTAATTTTCTAGTTCGTAACTATGGAATATCTACAGTATTTTCTATGAATTATCAAAATAACTATGACGGAATATTAATTTAAATATTTATCAGTAACAATTTTTCAGCGGAAATTTTTGTTTTAACATGATATTTTATTATATACACATTTAAAATTATAAATTCACTCAAAGAATTATAACATTCCCACAAGATCTAGGCAGCAAAATTATAAATTTGAACAATATGAAAAAGTTTTTCGTTTGCTATTCAGGGTTAGAAGAAGATTTTTCAGGGTTTTTCATTCCTATTTGGATTAAAAGATTGAATTAAAAAACATGAATTGCTGGAACACTGACCTTTACATACTCAACTGTAGAATAGTTAAATATTCATAATAAAATAAAGTTAATGTTATTTTATATGAGCTTGAAATTTTGAACGTCAAGCATAATATGTCAAATAAATTATAGATAGCTGATATTTCAATGAAAATTAATATAGTAAGTACACAAACTAACAAAAGTTAAGACTTCGTATCAGTATACATTAATTTTTTGTAGGATTTTACTTGGGCTTGTTTGTTGCGGGTTTGTATGTCAGCAACTCTATTCCATATCAATAAATGAAACATGTTATTATATAGACACAACTTTGAACAAAATAATTCGCGTTTTGATTTTTATTTTAGAATAAAGCTAATCACTATAGAAAATATTCAAATATATGTAAAAATCCCTAACTGTACTCTTATGCAATTGTGAATTTTAGTAAGACAATTTAAATTGGAATACTTTGAATACGTTGTTTCGTTTGTCTCATTTTCGGTATATAGGTGAATGGTATAACTATGAAAATGGAACTATGTAGATAACCAAGTAATAAAACAATTCTACCATTAATTGTAAGTCACTTTAGCTTTCTACAAATAAAACCATATAATTTATTCCCATTTTAATTTAAGTACAATGTAATAGGCCGAATAAAGTTAAATAAGTAATAAGCTAAGTGAAAATAAAGCGAAATGTTCCTTTTATGTCCTACACCCTACATAAATACAGAAAAGTTTTAAAATCACAAAAAATATTAAGTATTCTAAGATAGTAACTGAAGAGCTAAACGCCACTTATGATTATTAATTTCTCTTTTATCATACTTTATAACTGATCAACTGTTTAGCAATTGCATTGATGACAGTAAGAATCGTCTATTACGTCTAAACAAGCTCCTTATAACTCACTTGTTTTATTCTGACGGTGTATTTTACATTTATACTATATCATAAAAAATATCAACAATAATCACACCATGTTTTCGTTGTTTATACTAAAATGTAGACGTTTTAGCTTGTAATTACCCCTTCCAAATTAACAATTGTGCCTTTGAGTTTTGAATCCTAATCTTGCATTCATGTTTGGCTATAATTAATAAAAATATTTAACTTATCACCAATTTTTATTGTAGATAAAAAAAACATGTATGTCAATATCATAATGCCCTCAGCAATGGTGTAACTAAACGCAGTAATTTGTTGGCTACAGGCTACAGGAACACAATGTAAACAGTGGCTTGTTAAAGCAAACATGACAGCTCTTTTCTGATAAATACAACTGGAACATTAATTATCGTGTATTTATCCATGTTTTTACTGCAACAGCACTATAATAAGCTATCAACAAATCGTTTTTCAGTTTATTTATTGTAGGAACTGTAAATCCTCTATTTTTGAAAATCTAACTGCAGTATACAGCACAATCTGCTATGAACCACAGATAATAATGAGTGTATACAAAAATTTAATATTTGAGTGGATTGTATTAAAACTCACTGAAAAATTAGAGAAGCGTACCTCACAAAAATCCAGAAGATTACGTAACATCTGAACACATGACGCATAGTGTAGAAAACATTTCCTCCGCACTTTTCAAATAATCAAAGTCTAAATTAAAAGTCTAAAAGAGACAAATTGGCGCCGTCACCTTATAATCAAGTAACTGGATCTCAAACTGAGGGAAATTGGATTGACGTGAATTGTTGCTTTGTTATACGGAGGATAAAATACACCAAATTAGAGCTAAACCCTCTCAAGTGGACATACATGATAAATTCACGTTATTGCGTGATTTCTTGAGATATTCAAGCTCTTTATTCTTCACGCTTAACTCTCATTCCTCCCCCCCCTCTCTCTCTCTCTTAAACACACACCTTTCCCTTACTCCCACTCTTACACTATCTCTTTCTCCCACTAATACATTCAGTCTTGTAAAACAGATGTCCACAGTGATCATGGATAGGTGAGAGTTAAGTAAGAAATGGGAAGTTGCTTATACAACAATATGGATATACAAAAACTAAAAAATAACTCGTATAAAAATTCTGTAATGAAAGCAAACGAACCGACTCAAATATAGAAGCCATATAAAGAATACACTCAATAAAGTGCCACATTTATTTCTATGCATGTAAACGTTTGTCATAAAATACGTTTGTATAAGCTATGGGTAATAGATATCGAAAACAACATATCATTCCTGTTTCGTTTAATATCACACTACATATGCTATACAGTTATAAAAATTGTAAAATGTTATATATATATATACTTACTTTCTTACTCACTTACAATCAGCTGCTCTGAAGGGTTAGCATTAGAATTTTACCTTGTTTAAAATTCATACCCATAATAAACCATGCAAACATTTTTTTTTTTCACATTTATTTGACAAAATAGTTTTTGAATCGGCGTATAATTATTTTTATGTTTATAACATCAAATTTCACTTAAATCCTTAACTAAACTACTTTGCCAAGTCCATTGGATAAACAATTTTATGAGTATGAATCTGCATGTAATTACAACTCTAATGTAAGTAAGTATTTATTTATTAAATTTAACAAGTTTTAGTCATTTGATATTTAAAAGAATATTATTGAAATAGTTTAATTTTAAAATTTCAATGCTTTAATTAGTTACATTAACAAACCTTTCAGTCTAATATAACAATAATGAATTTAATTATTTTTGAACAATATTAAAAATAATAGTATTACCTAAATAAATAAAATTCCATAAAATGAAAACAAATAAGAAAAATCGATTAGCTAACCCTTCAATTGCCCGTGTTCTCAGCGCTTCAAATCTAATGTTGTCCATGGCTTTGGCCCCTGTCGTTGAGGAGCTGGATCGCAATTTGAGAATCAATTCAAAACAAATATTATGCCACCAGTGGTTTGTCAATGGTTTTTTTTAGTTTTAGCATTTAATGAATACCTTTAGGGGTTTAGCTCGTAAAGTTATGAAACAGTGTAGTTTAAGACAAACTGTAATAGATCCACCAACAGTATAATGCATCATTTCAAAAGTAAGAGACGTTTATTAAATTAGTAGACACGGTTAATCACGTAATAATATTTTCTGCATTTAAGTGATAAATATAGATAATCTATCTAGTGTCACCTTGGTTTAAAGCGTATGTTTATGTTGTGATTGTGCATGGATTATTGATTTACAATATACTTCATTTACAGTTTGCACTTAATGTCATAATACCTAGTAATAAATAATTAATATGTACTTTATTGGCGGAATAATTAGATACTCGTATGTATTGGTTGAATCCACAATAATGAAAGTGTTAAACCTGTACGTTAAACACAATAAAAGGGATAATAAAGAGTACTACATCTGAAAAATTTGACAGCACAATAGCAAAATTTTAATTCAACTACAGATTACGTTTGAATGGTTTGTTTTTAAACTTTTATTGTATACTAATCATAAATATCATGATTAAGTATTGCTTCATAGAATCTTAATGATTACTTGTAGAGCAATGATGATTGAGAACTAGCAATGTATTAGTAGATTACAATCTAATAGGAAAAGAATAGCTCAATTTTAAAACTAATGTAAAACTGAAATAACTCTACAGGTATGAAGTCATTATGTTGGATTGTTAAAAATAGTATTCAAATTTACACCGTCTTCTTATGTACTATGTGTATTTGAAAATATATGCGTTCTTAATTATATATACCATATATATATATATATATATATATATATATATATATATATATATATATATATATATATAATTTCAATAAACATTGAATCACAAAAAGTACTTGCTCCGCCGGGAAATATATATATATATATATATATATTTCTTTATTTATATATACATATTAAGATACACGACTATTATTATTTAGGTTTTTTACCGCATTTGCAAAAATCTGTTATTCTTTTAAACGTTATACAGACCATAACTATGGAAGTAAATAAAACTCAATACACAGTATATAATAAATGGAGGAGAACAAACTCATAAACTATAAATATTGCGTTTGCTACAAAGGTGCCAACCACGCAACTGTCACTTAAGACATTACATTATCACGTCTGTTATGGAATAATTATTGATAAATATTCATTATTTAATAGAAATAGTGGAATATAAATATTTACATATATTGGGACATTGATTATAAAATTAAAAAATTGTGTAGCTTGTTGTTTGTTACAGAATCTTTAGGTTTGGAGGTTTTTCTCATAGAACTGTGGAGTACACAAACGTATATTTCTCACAAAATGTATTGATTTAACTGATTAATTGTAATTTATATTTGATAGAATGGTATATATTTTAATATTAGTAACCAAACTGCGGGTATTTTGAAATTAATTCTAGTTTACATGTCAGTTCCGATTCTTTGATTTCTGTAGGAATTAATTCATTGAAACGCCCATTTGAGTAAAACTTAATAAGACCATAATTAACAACGCGCCTTTTTATTGTTAAGATTACAGTAAAAAGTTTCATGAATTTTAGAAAACTATGATAAGTTTATCATTTTTAATAATTAAAGATAGTGAAATGTCTATTTATTACCATATGTGCTGCTACTACTACTATTGTCACTTAGGTTGCTATTTTACCTATCCAATAGCTATAATATTAGTGATATTAATAAATTCTTTTATATGCAGAAAATGTGATAATTTACAACAAATAAATTAATATGCAGACATATGTTTTATGTATTGCTGCCAAAAACATATTGGACTTTTTGTTTCTTACACTTGAATACTAATAAAAAATTGTAGGTTTGTTTTTTTTTATTTTGGAGAAATAAATCAAATATTGAAATTTTAGTACTCAAACAAACTCTCGGCTTTGAAATGATGTACTGAGATTGTATTTATGCAGTTTGAAACAAAATTATATTTTTGCCTACTTTTAGGGTCTTTAAAAATAGTTGTATTTTTTTAATTATTGGCAAATAACATTACGTAATATTTTTCTCTGACGGCACACACAAGGATTTTAAAAATTATTATTTATTTGGAATATAAATAGAGTTGAGGTACACTATTCAATAATCGGCAAAATTAGTAAAAACTGTTTTACGTCTTTGCTGCAGAGTCCATGGAATATAGTTTTGACATGTTTCCTCGCCTCTTATAGAACATTCTTATTAGGTTCTAGTAGAATAAAATTGAATAAATAGGCTTTATGATAACGTAATGCCTCCAGCATTTCTTCAACGTAGTAACAACACAATGGTTGTTAAAAATATGGAATTCCGGATGCGCAAAGTTGGTAATTTCGACTAAAGAGAGTTTCAGAGTAACTTTACACTGCAAGACTTAAAGGCCAAATCTGAGATTGCCAAAAACAATATGCAGTTTTTGTTTTCTAACTTTGAAGTTTACTCCACTGTTTTATCGTTCCAATGAAGCGACTTACTCTACGACTGTTTCTGATAAATTTGCAAAATTACCTCTTTATTGTAAACGTTAAGATTTATTTAGTTTAACCAAAATTCTTCTATATTTACAAAGTACGGCTCAAAATGTATAAAATTGCAAAAACTAACAGCCAGTGTTAATAGAATGCATAAAATTTAACTAAATTTGTTGCGCACCACCTAATGAACTATAAAATATGACTGTTATTTAACATTAAGAAAATACATATATAACTTTTGTTTTACTTGCCTTAAACTATCTTTAAGGGATACAATTTGTGATCGCAATTTCAATGATGGTGAAAATTTAAAAACTTGAAAAGATTTTGTGTCATATACATTAATATAATTTAGATTGTAATAAAAATTCTAACAATATTATAAATGCGAGTGTTTTCGTTTATTTGTTTTACTTTCCGCTTAAACTGTTCAACCAACGGTATTGAAATTTTAAATGGACATTCTTACGGTCCCTGGGATGAATATTGACATATTATTATTCCCTCTGGACCTCCTCACTGGTTTTTAAAGCAGTGAAAAATACTATTTTAGTATCTAAAGTTGTGAAATATTGCATTAAAAATGCCTCTATTAGAAATAATTTTATTAAAATAAAAAATTAATTATTTAATAAAATTACCAAAGTGAGCTGTCAATTTGCTAATAAAAAGACGATAATTGTTTTATATTATTTTAGACAACCAATAATCCACATTCTAAAGAAAGTCTAAATATTGATAAGGGACCCTTATTGGAAGATAAAATAAAATTCAATAAAATAATTAATTTGCTTAATAATAATCTTTGTAACAAGCTACTAAAGGATAACTGATTGGACCGTACAGAGACTGCACATTACACATTAAAACGGACTGGAAAAAATTACGTAGACATATTTTGCACTACCAACCCAGCGGCAGGTCAAGGTGACCTGAATATTGTAAAACCGATAAGATTTATGTTATTGTCCAGACGGTATCTCTCTTATTCCATTTACGCCATTGCTTTCGCTACACCAAGCGGGCTATGAATAAGAAAAGCATGAAGTTTCTTAAATATTACTTCCTGTTCTGATTTCAAAATGATCTCAACTGTATTGATAAAAGCTACAAAAGACAAGAATGGAATGGATCTTTGATTATAACAAATTAGGACACTAAATACTTCGAAGTCATTCTTCAGAAAATACCGTTGTAATAATCTCAAAGAGATAAACTCAATATTTAGTTTGATGCTTACGTTTCAAGTTAGTTTTACCAAGATGAGACCATTTTATAATCAAACCAATATTATTCCAAAATGCTTGAATATATTTAAAAGTTAACAGAATTATCGACCATAGATGTTGAAATGGGGTTGCAACCCCTATAAGAACTATATTTTGCCTTTGAACTTATCGATGTCCTAGAAAGGCGGAATTTCATACACATATGCCTTATACCCTCAACATAAAAACTGTTCACGAAGATAAATGTCTATAAGGGTTGAAATAGGGTTGCAACTCCTAGAAGAAGTATATCTTTGTTTTTTTAAGCACGCGGTGTTCTAATAAGATCAGATTTGTCACAAACATGTCCTATTAATTACTAACAAAAGCAAAGGGATTTACGTAAAGATCTATTACCCATAGAGATTTTTTTTAAAATCGTGTTTTGTAACTCATAGAACACGTTTTTTAACTTCCTACCCTCCTTAAAAGGTTAATTTGGCACACATACGTTATTACTCCTACAATGACCCCGAGCACTTTTTGACCGACGTACGCGCATACTTACTTTATCGGATCCGCCATGTAAACGCTACTACCATAAATAGCTTTGATCAGAAATATAATATATATAGCTATGGTCGGAATTAGACTGTTTTTCACCGATAGATTCAAGATCTTTATTCGTAAATGCAAAATACATTTTTGCATTACACGTCAAATACTAAAAACTATATCTAACCTAACAAATCTCTTACACAGTAAAAACATTTATCTAGAAAGTGTATCTAGTTTTTTTTTTTTTTTAAACGTTGATTTTGCTCATTTTTAATGTTCAATGGCAATGCATTGAAAGCTTTTGCAAATATTTTCTAGATCGTCCAATAATGTAAACGAGACCAAGAAATCGAAAATAACGTAAAAGTAGTTGAATATTAATAGGACTGAAATTAGACTATTTTTGACTAATCCAGACTTCTCAAACCGTGTTATTTGTTTATATTTTAATCGTGGCAAAAAGACAAACTGCATTATATCGTATAAAATATAATTGTTTTGTAAAGTACGTTTCTTCATGTGCTAAATATCAAATAAGAGCCAGTTTGGCTCTTGAACCTCTGATCTATAAATACTGAAATAGTGCATACCTCAAACATATCTGAATTCCATTTAAAACTATTATATTACTAGATTATATAAAATCACAAGTGATATCGCTACAATTACTAAGGGTTTAATATTTCTCCACTCTGGACTAAAATATTTCAAGAGTGGCTGAAATTGTTGGAGCTATTCATCGTTATTGTATGGAGTGTTGCAAAGGAATTTGTGTATTACATTGGTACTCATAAAAACAATTTAACTTTCTGACTTCAGGGCTACAAAACTGTGTTCATAACCTATTTTCAGGAGTGTTTATTGTGCCCTAAAAAGGATATGTCTATTATGCACATATTATTGAATAGGAAATCGCTTGAAAAGCCACGGTTACCTGCTAGTTAAGTATAATAGAGAACTTAAAATAATTCAAAATGAAAATCAACTATCACCTCTGTACAGTGTGCCCACTGATATGGATATTCTTTGGCAAAAGTGTACGTCTCGTTAAAACTAACACTAAACTAATAAAATCATAGTATAGTTAAGTCTATGCCATCCTATTACAGTTTAGTTCATATTCAATATCTTTATATTGTAAAAAGATTACCGTTAAAACATACATTCATATCAATACTTATAATAGGTTTATTTTCTATTAAAAAATATTTAAATAAAATAATGAAACCTTTATTCTAATTACCACACGCGCTTGGCCCCAGGACTGTCCAATTAAGTCCTAGTCAGCTGGCTAAAATGTCTCACAAGAAATATCACTATTAACTCTATAAAAAATGTCAGGTTATGAAAGAGCCAATTGAATAGAGTTTTATTTTCCAATCCAAGGATTTGTTAAGTTAAATTGTATAGTTTTACTTCTCTAGCCAAAGAAAGCCACTTATGAATCAACCCCCAGTTTCAATACATAACTATTTCTAATGAAAAAAACCTGCTCTTACTTCTATCTTCTGGAAAAATTATGGATTTTCATTAATCATGTAAAACCTGTAACAGTTACAAAACATTCGGAAAACCACCTCTTGTTAAGAGAGAGCTGTCTTATGTTACAACACGTGATTTCTTACTATTTAAAATAATCCGAAATTGTTCAAACGAACTAATAACATGGATGTTTATAACAGTTAAATATATCACGTATACTTAAAATACCAATAAAACTAATATTTTTCCAATTTTTGCACATATATTTTTGGTTACTTTTGGTAGTTTTCATTGAAACGTTCAAGTTATGTGGTAAAATATCATTCCGTCGTTGTTGTATTTTTTAAAGGCTGTAAATGTAGCATTCATAAGAGAAAACGACATGGCAAAAATACATACCTGATTTATTAAAACACGAGATTTACTTATTCATGCCCGAGATTCCCATACTATCGTGTATATGCCAGGTTATCATTGTTTAAACAATATAGATAATATTCAAATTTTGGCTAAGTATTATAAACGTATAATGCTCACGTTTAAAAATGATACTTTTCTAAATTTGTTGTTGAGTGTTCAATGTCTTAACAAAACCACATATGATTTTTATTTCATTTTAAAATATTCAAAACGTTTATATAATAATGATAAACAATATTTGTATATAATGTATACAGTAATGAAGTATAGTTGATATGTCGACCGATTAATCATGGCGGACGTATTGCACACATGTGGCGAGCGTTTGATGATACCGAACCGGGATTGTCGTGATTATGTCGGGCGCCCGTGTGTCCTTCCGCGCGATCCCCACACCCGCTCACCCAATATACTGCAGGCCTACCACACAAATAAAAATTTACAATGGATTTGTAACTACAAATTCACGAATCATTAGCCACAAATAAATACATTTTTTACAAAGCACTATTGGGTTTAATTTTATCCTTATGGCCTCCGTTATTTTCCTTTTAGAACTACTTTTAATGTTTCGAACCTACGACTTCCAAAAAAGTTTGTTATCCATCGTATCTTATGTATATACGGTCTATATGCAATATTAGTTGTTATTAACATTTTATATACTATAATTGCTTCGGAATTTATATGTAACACAAAGTATTTTTGTGTAAAAAAAACTTTTTCTACTAGTTTAAATTGATCAAATAATATATTATTCCTCTTTTATTTTCACACTAATCATATATGTCATTAGAATTTTTTATAATCCATATGAAAATTTTCATGAGATTTATATTTAATATTTATGAACGAATATTCTAGGCGTAAAACGTATACTTTATTCTTACTATAAACCAGTTATATTCTGTTACTATTATTTCGTACAAATTAATAGACATCCACACAGAAGTAGTTATTTAGTCACAATTGAAAACGATTAATTATAATATACTTAGGTATACAATTAGAATAGATTTTTCATTATTGTAAAATATATCGTATTTTCCAATGTTCCAAAGTCATGAATTATTTAATGGCAGTTTAATTAATACATCACCTTTGTCACTTTCAACTAATTTACAAACAACGCCATCAAACATTGTATTCACTAGCGCTAGATCCGTTGAATACCACTGGTACTTACTGTAAATTAATCACGTTCAATTATGGTCAAATCTTGAAGTGAGCCATCTCGACAAAACATTATTTTTATTACTCTACCATGCTGTTAAAAAGAAAAGAAAGTATGTAAGAAAATTCATTCATCGAACATCATTTTATTTCTACGAAAAAAAACGGTGTAATAAAGACAACATTTATTTTTTGAAACGTTCCAAACAAAAAAGTATATTTATTTCTCGTACCTCTTCGTATATCATCGGGGTTTTAATTATTCCTGTATTGTTATTAGTCATTCCTAACTAATAGATAAGTACAAAATTAGTAATAGTTACTAACAATAACGTAGGAAACGTTAGGTGACATGTAAGTACTAAAGGTGTATGATCGTCAACAACTGAGAGCCTCCGGAACGTTCTGATATTGACATTACCCTTGTCCTGTTGGTAATATCTACAATTTAATGGTCTTCTATGCTTTGAGGTAGACACAAGCATTATGTTACGTGATTGGATGCTGACATAGACCCTTGGCTACAGCATGAAAGTTATAATCAGAACAGAGCAACAGGAAAACCTAGAGAATTGACAAATTGAACTCGGTTGACCTATACTTTTGTAAGAGCAATGCTTTTGTTTGCACGGTTCATGGCCCGTGACATGTTAAATATTTGAAGTATGCGTTCATTACAAATATTCCATCTACCTTGGAATATACACCTTTAACAAACGAAACTGAACAATAATAATACTGTATATAAACTAATGGAACATTGCCACATGAGCTTTCATAAAATCTGGTATATTAAAATGTGCTATAATAACTAAAAAAGTGGACATTATTGAGCAATATTTATCGTAACTTCAAAGACACATTCGTATTCTTTTTATTGTAAAAACGTTTACTCTAATCGATTTCATTTGGTTCATGTATATTTTAAAATGTATAAGAATATATCTACAACTATTTAATTTTGGTTTTCATATGCAAATATAGTGAGTGATCGCTAAAATTCACATTTCGGTATTATCAGTTATATGAAACTGGTAGCATTTCAAAATACAATTACCATCACGATTGCTTGAACATATAAAAACAGACATACATTAAATGTTCAATAATATCATCGTGTTTCAGTAATGTGGAGACTACATAATTGCTGTGAAAACTACTGTTTAACTTTTAAATTGGTCTTGAAATCCAGTTAAAATAATTAGTTAAAACGAATTAAAACTGCTAGATGCTCAGAAGATTTATATATCAAAAATATGTTTTTTTTAATATTAGCTATACTCTATACTACTGACAACAATTAAAGATTATGTTTTCATAGCTATGATATTTTAAATCATTAACTATTATTGGTTTTTATAAACTATGGAGTTTAGTAGTTGAATCTAGTTTTAACGGTGTATTGTATACTTGATGTGTATAATGAGATATTGCAGATTGGTTGGTGACATGACTGTTATGAATTTCACTAGGAATCAATACCGTACAGTAATGTAGTCTACCGAGGACAAATATTAGCGGGCACGGCATACAGGTCACGTGTGAGGCACTTTCAAAGCGTGGCATGGTGGGTGTCAGTCAGATCAAATCACTTTTCAATGCCTGTAAAATCAATAGGTGCACTAGGAGAATTTCAGCGTTAAAATACGTTAAATCAAACATATTGTTACACAAATATTTTATATACACCTACGTACGACATTTATAAATTAAGTAACGAGACTGGTTCCATAAAATGTTATATTTAAAATGTATTTGTATTCCCGGTAAACGTATTTCTTTACAGTGTCTTGCTGGCAAAAGTCATTATGAAGAACGCTATTGGAATCAAAAAAAGAAATCAGCATGGTTTCGACTTTTGATTTTCTCATTCTTTCTTTTTTAGGTCAAGATGCATTGGAAGTGTGGCATTGTTTATTCTGACGTTTTGTTTCTGGGTCATACTAAAAAATCTAAAATTCTTCACTGATGATAAAGTGTTTTAGAAAAATCATATCTTTATTTTCGGTCTAAAATATTTTGACACACTTCCATTATGATTTCATATTCTGTTTTGGAACGCACATCAAAAACCTTTTTTGCTGGACGTTTGTTTAATACTCACATAACAATGCTAAAAGCAATTGAAATTAATACTTAATGTTGAACAGCTGTTTGGCTAGACACGTGACTACTTGTCAGAGTTACATTTCTACTTTGATAGGAAATATTCATTCATTACTCCTACTCAAATCAGCCTCATTACTTTATTTACATACCTTGTACGTATATAATTACAATTATACTGTATATCAAACCAATTGTAGAGAATAAGCTACAATTTAACAGAAAGAAACTGTCAAATATAAGTACTGTACAAATGTATAGAAGATAGTATTGATTCTCTATAGTATATCCTCATTTTTATAGTAATTTGTGAATTTTAACCTATTTTCACTGAAGGGGTCCATGAATAAGTAAAAAGGAGAGTTTATGAAGTTAAAGTTTCCTGAGCCTCTGTTAATTAGTTTGCAGTGGAGTTTTGGAATATTGGCGATGCTCATTTTATGCCAGCAACGAGAGAATCTCTTGTTTCTAGCTATTGGTTTATAAGTTACAAATATTTATGACATAAATAAACTATAAAGGTAGGAAAAAATCTTGCTTCAATTTGTTTTTGACCTCTAAACCATCTTAGCTCTAAATATTTGAGACTTTTAAAGTATTACAAATTTTTAACCAACTGCTTTCTATAAACTCAAACGATTCATATCTTTGAAATTCGACAATTATCAAAGATTAGGCTAATTTATTTGCTTACAAAAAGAAAAAAATACACGGTTAACGGTTTCTGATAGTTATCTATCCTATATTTATTTTTTGTATATGTCATATTGTTACATTTCTGTGGAGATCGACTTAACATTTTAAGTTGTGGTATATTAAATTTACGTCTCTGAAGTAACAAGGGTTCGTAATAGACACAAGCAAGTATGTTAAACCAAATATGACACACCATAAGCTGCCGTCTTAACCAGTCAGGTCTAAGATTTTTGGATTTTCCAGTCACCGAGAGCTCTCAACCTCTAGATCTCTGGTAGCTCTCTCAGCGTCTAGAACTTCCCAGCCACTGGTTAGTCTCGGCCTTACGAAAACGCGGTCACTGGTACACTCTAGTCACTGTAAGGTCTGAGATCTAGCAGATCCGATTTCTCAAGCCCCTGCCACCCTTCAAAATCTGGAAGCTCTAGAATTATAGAACATCCCAATATCGGCTAATATTCGGCCTTCAGAAGACCCAGGTACCTAGTACCTTCCTAATTCTAGAATTTCCTGGCCTTTGCAAGTCCCAAGGCCAGGCTGACTATAGACTCTAGAAGGCCTAATCCCTGGTAGGCCCCATCCTATAACAGGCCTCAACCGTGGGCAGTCCCCGGCCCTACCTTATGGCTTTCTGTGGCCTCCATCACGCCCTAGCCTCTAGCTCTCACCGGTTTTTTTATCAGGACCTGGCTTCAGGAAATGACCACTAGCAGGATCTGACCTCTAGCACACACCGACCTCTTGCAGGACTCTACCGTTAGCAGGACCTGGCATCTAGCAGGTACCAGCCTTTAGAAAACACCGGCCTCTAGCACTCACCGGTGTCTATCAGGTCTTGGCATGTAGTACGCACTAATCTCTAGCAAGCCCTAGCTTCGAGCACAAAAGGGCCTCTAGCAGGGTCTCTCCTCTAGCAGGCCCCGGTCTCTAGCAGACTCAGACCTCTAGCACTCAGCGGCCTTTACCAGGCTCCTGCCTCTACCAGATCCTAACCTATAATTAGCCCAGGCCTCTAGCTTGCCCCATCCTTTTTGCAGGCCTCAACCTCAGGGACACAACTGCTTTTAAGGCGTCTATAGTAATTGTGCATACAATGGTGATGCTGTTTGTAGAATTTACCCACTTACAACAACCAACGTTCTTTTGAATATTGTTACTCTTGAGATTTACTTTTAAAGAAAGTAAATATCAATAATGCCTAATAAAAACAAATACTATATTATTGGCCCATATTTTGAGTTATTAAGATATTGTATTAAAATTAAAACAAAATATTGATTTTCTTACAGTAATCTTAATTTCTTTTCAAAATACATTGTTCAGAGAAATGTCATGATTTTAGTAAGATTAAAATCAATATCCCGAAGGCCCAATATAAATTTAACCGTATTAAAATCTAAGTAAGTTTAATTTAATAATACTTGAGTGTGCTAATACCAAACTGGACTAATGTTTTAATCCATAAATCGTCATTGAACTCCGGTCTTGGAATAATGACGCTGGCCCAGATCCCGTCCTCGGGCAATGTCCAATCAGCTCCCTAGAGTCCCGTACTTCTCTCTGATGCATCTTCTTGTCATCTTCCAATACTTCCATTTACCATTTTTTATAACGTTACCTTCCTTTTACTTTTTCTAAAAATTATTTGTGTAGTGTGTGTGTGTGTGTGTGTGTGTGTGTGTGTGTGTGTGTGTGTGTGTGTTACTCAATCGTTGCGAATTATTAATTAAAAGAGCCTGTTAAAAATAATAAACTGTTCTGTGTAGACACTATCATATGTTTAAATAATTTAGCCATTATTTTCAATTTTGTTACATTTATAGCTTCGAGAGCATAAAGTAAGCTTGATAATAACAACACTTCTTAACCAATCTTAGTTGTAGCTTAACACAAGCAGGCTTTTCAGATATGTTTGTATATATACTATTATATATATTATATATATATATATATATATATATTTTAATTATAAATCTATCGTGTGAAAAGTTTTATTTCCTTCTTATTATATTCAATTAAGTCACTTTAACATCTTTAATGGTAGATTTTAACAAAAATCAAACTGTCAGCTTAACCTACAATGTCTTTACAGCATAGCAAACTTTAAAGGGGTTTTCAACCGTTTTATGTTGTACGACGTTACTAATAAAAAATCCTAGTGCTAATAAAAAGTATGGACCTAATGTATAGTAGATCAACACTTTTGATTAAGTCACTTTCTTGTCTTTTCAGTATAATAATTTATTGTTTTTTAAATAAATTAGTAAGAAATGACATTTCGGACATACATTAGCTGAAGACTGGAGTAAAGTGTTATAATTATTTACATAATAAACTCTCGTATAGACTCAAACGCCTAGAATAATAGTGCCCTTAAAACAAAGGAAATGTATATTGCCATCGGAAAAGAAATCGATGTTTGTTACTGGATATGTATGTTTCTATTAATTTGCACGGTTTTGCAAAGACGTGTTTGTGACCTCGATTTGCGATTATTTGCGTGCGTGCAGATGTTGTGTTTATGAGTCGTGCACACTCCTCTCGTATATTTTTATCGATATCAGTAACTGAAATCTGTTTTATATTAGACAGTATTCTTCTAACTCTACTGCTTTTGTATCAGAGTTGAAAACCGTAATTATTTGTCTTTTGTGTCTCGCTGTTCAGATGAAGCCTACTTCGCTGTCCTTAACTTTGTAAACATGCTCAAAACTCTGACACCGTAAAAAAATTCACTCCCGAATCAGAATATTCGGCATGTACGTTTAAAGAATCGAAAAAAAATCGGAGACAAAGGAGCTCAAACGCTTTACTTTTGACGCCAAGCATCGTTTGATTATTTAACCTGAGCTGTATGTACACAAAGAACTATAAGACCATCCTAAGAGGTTATTAGTTGTGGTATTGATTAGGCCTTAAATATTTAATAGATGAATATTTAAAGACAGTCAAATTTTATAGTCAGATAATGTCATGATATATTTATGGGCAAATAGGAGCATCAATAATAATTAAATTAGTGGCACTAGTATAGATCATATTAAATGTTGTGAACATTATTTGAATATATACAGGATTATCTTAGTCTACTAAGAGTTATTAACGTTATGTTTGTGAAGTATTTAGTACATGAATAGAAAATTATAGGATCTATATGTTTGTAAATTATATGTTTTTTACAACATGCGAGTGTGCTTACTAACCACTCAAATCATGTTAAGTATTTTTATAATGTGTTATTGTTACAAGGTTGGATAAAACTTGGCCTACGCATATTATGTGTAAGAGTTTCAGGTTGTTACCGGCAATTAAATAAATCCGTATAATAAACATAAGAGAGGAATATCTATAATCGGCGAGGGATTACCAAACATCTAATGAAAATTTTGATAAAAGTTCCAACTATGTTTAAAATATTTAGTATCTATGAACCATTGTTTTTTATAAATGAAACATTTACCTAGATGTCATATATGTACTGGTCTTTATCAACTTTTGGTTACAGGCATACGACAGTTAACTATTACTCTAGCGTGTGGAAATGTTTACTCAGTCGGTTTCCTGTACTCTAAGGGAAACTTACTCAACGTTAATTGTACAAGACTTGAGTTATTATTGTTTCAAAGTACACATAAACTATTTAAACTGTGTATTGTTGTTGTTACTCTGGTTTGTTTGCTGTTATAACAGAATTTAGTATTTTTATTGGGATATTTTTAATTGTCGTTTGTTTTAATGAGACAAAGTCGCATTTTTGTATATGTTATACAAAATAGATAAGTTTTCCGCATTTTGTTTCGAGCTAACGTATTATCTCCCGTATTGTAGTTTGTATCATTTAGTGTTAGTTTGTTGAAGTATATTTCAGAGATATTGAGCACAAAGTGTACTCACAACATGCTTCTTGTGATTTCTGACTAATACATGTCATAACGCATTGATATGATTTGATCATAATTACTGAGTTTGTTGTAAAATGCCAGGTTAGTTATCCACCTGAGGAACAAAACAAATTGCACGTCTTAAACATGATGTCACTGATTTGTTTCATCAAAAAATTGACAATGTCCAGTAAAATCATATTAACTTCACGAATTAATCATTACCAAAGAATGATTTAAGATATAGTTTACAGTTAGACCAAAATTGCCTCAGACCTTGACATCGCCATGACTTCCTACTCAAGATTTGACTGCCCTTTATTTGACAGCAACGTAAATTGGACACATATTAACGTTTGCGGGAGATGTTTCGTGCTGCCTTATTAAATATTCTGATTACGTAAAAGCGTTTAGAGAGAACGCTAGTTAAATGCCTCTCACGCATCTGAGGCTCCGTGCAGTGAAGGTGTTAACATGCGTATTAGTGTGCTTGCTGTTTATGAGAATACTCATCTTTACTCAGTATAGACCAGTACTAACCAGCATCGGGTTGACTATACATATTATAATCAGACATTTGTTATATAATAGTTTAACATGTTGACTGCGACATGCGCCTTAGTGTGCTTTGGTATCTTATACAACATATCTTCACTCAGAGTAGACCTGCAGAGAAGAGGTTAAACTGCATTTATGAATGGCAATATGACTATCAAAGTCATTATAAATGTCATTGTAAGGTATGGTTTGTACATTATAGTTCATACTAATGACTATTTTATTCTGAATAAAATATTTTAATTAAATCAATGTCCATAATACATTAAGTGTACAGTTGTTATAACAAAATCTAACTAATACATATAAAATTATATTGTGGAGTCTAGAAATGTAAATATTCATAAAATTCCCACATTATGATCCAATATTATTTACAGTTTTTAGTTACTGATATCGACAAAAGTGTACGAGAAGAGTATGAACATCAACGGCAATAAAAACCCACTTAATAAATGAGTTATAGTTTTACATAAGAGAAGAATGACGAGGTCGGACGGTGTACAGATGTAATGAATAGAAAGCTTTAGTGAAATACCTCTGGCAGGACTCATGAATACAACGTAAAGACAATCCCAACTTAGGAGTCTCATAAAAAAATAATATTATAACTAGAACGGGTACTAGAACCAGCTAGTGAAGAGTAAGTTCTCGCAATCGTTAATTCCTACATCAGGCTGTAGAATCACTAATTAATTTAAGACCTGGGCTGTTATAAAATTCTTTGGCACGATATTACAAAAAAGACTTCAATAAATATATCTCACTAGAAATACTAATTCTGTTATTCGGTGCACATAAACCGCAGTAATTAATTGGTATGCAAGATTATACACAGGATAAAATATTTATAAATATCTGGAAAGCAATGAAAAGTCAAGTGTAGTACAGTTTAAGTCGAGTTTGATACCCTACAGGGCGGAGTATAGGCGGCTGTAGAGTAAACTTTTCAACAAACTGCTGGTTAACTGTCATGTACCTGTAGCCTGAAGTAAAAAACATATTTATGACATTTAATGAGATGCCTAGTCTATGCAAATATACTTTTCGATATTATACTCTAAACAACGTTTAGCGTGACAGGCTTCGTACGTTCGAAATTTGATGTATATAGCTGATTTCATTCTTGAGATCTCCTGCGGAAAGAGAGACAGTCGGACCGGAAGAAATGTTCAAGTCCCCCGCCATATAAATGGGAAATTCTGTCAGTTTACTGAGTTATAGGCAACACGTAGTTAGTCTGCATGTGTTACAATGTCAAATGTTTATATCCCTTCCGGCTCAATCTGAAGAAAGGTAGATTTTCAAATCAAGCTATCATCTCTGAAACCAAAGATGCACAATTAGTTTAAGAGTGTTCATTTGCACTGCAATTATGGAATAATAACCTTCCATTTTGGCATGTTAATATAATCGTAAGAGTTTCAAACATTTACAAACTCCATAATCTTAAAATCTTACAAGAAAAGAATTGTTATACGCATACAATTTTCTTTGTACTAACGCAGACTTCATTAAATTATAACTAATCCAAAATCATGTATGTAAACATTTTTATTTATAACAATTTAATTTTATACTTCTATAACTTTAAAAGACCGCCATCCTGAAACCTTAAGATATATCCAACAAGTTTAAAGGATAAAGATGTATAATTACCAAATACATTTAAAAAACTTATAATACTGTAAGTATACATTTCTTCAATGTGAATGGCCACCATCTTGAAAAGTGTTATTATTTCAGACTGTATAATAAACCTGGACGAGTCTAGCTAGCTTTATACAAATATTCCTTAGTAAGAAGTGTGACCTTCATCCATTAAGAACAACGGCAGTTATTGTGTTCACAATTATTCACATACGTTTGTACACTTCTTAAGACTGTGTACTCCAGCTTTTCGAAAATCTTTTTATTAGATATAAAACAATACATAAGATCTATTTTTTTTTTTTTTAACGACCTGAAAATGGATTGTACGGTTGATATTCAAGCCGATGCCTGTATTCAAGGGTGGGGGTGGGGGAAGGGAAAGCGTTCGATCTATCAGCCGATATTTCTCTTGAGTGTGATATCTAAATTATTAGTAAAGATTGTTAGACAACAATTAACCAACTATTAATATGACAAAAATTTGAAAACCACTTTAATTTTAGATCAGACGTTATGGTTGAAGACGCACTTTTAACTTAACAGGACACATGCATAAAAATACAGCTTTAAACAAGCACTCTTTATTGATGTATATTTACATGGCGGAAGATTTCACTCCTTAGATTAAACAAAAAATTATAGTTAAAAGTTTAGAAGATTAGTTTAAAAGAAAACGCTCTGAAATGGTTTAAATGATATTTATGTAATTAGCGGCAAATGTTTGAAATTAACTGTATTAAAAGCGAATCCTAGTACAATCACGGGGTTATCCAGGGAAGGGCACTTGGACGTCTACTCTTCTTAATCCACATAATTTATGTAGAAAACCCGTTCTTAATAACGATACCTTGTACTTGTATGAAGCAGGAACGGTAGATTTCATTGTGGGTCATATATGGGATGAAGTCAATAGGAATGGTAAGCGAGAACTGAGCTACTCGCGATCCAATGGATCTAGAGCCGAATTACTATATATTATATATACATACCATATACAGAGTGAGATTTATGTCCTGGCACACCTGGATATAATTTAAACGGCCCGAGATATCTATGTGAAACCTTGACCCTACCTATTATAACATATTTTTTTAATTTTTCAAGTTGTTGAAAATTTTGCCCCCCTTTTCTAAAGGGGGGTAAAGGGGGGCAACCAAAGGTTTTCAATTACAAACCCCTATCATGTGACCCCTCATTTTAAAGGGAATAAAAAAAGAAATCCAATAATGCAAACTAGATGTCTCTACGTTTATTTGAACAGATTTTATGACAAATTTACAATTGAGTAAAGGGGGGCAACTAAACATTTTCAAATACAAACCCCTATCATGTCTCAAGTTTTTACACACGTCTAGCACACTGTCAAACAGCCGAAGGTGAACAATTTGAACACCTGCTACATTAAAACAGGTAACTGTTTTTAGAATTTGCGTTAGTGTTGACTCATGTTACGATAAACAAAACAAGATAGTTACTGATTTTATTATTGTAAATTTGTCATAAAATCTGTTCAAATAAACGTAGAGACCTCTAGTTTGGATTATTGGATTTATTTTTTTATTCCCTTTAAATGAGGGGTCACATGATAGGGGTTTGTATTTGAAAATCTTTAGTTGCCCCCCTTTACCCCCCTTTAGAAAAGGGGGGAAAAATTTTCAACAACTTGACAAATTTTAAAAAATATGTTACAATAGGTAGGGTCAAGGTTTCACATAGATATCTCAGGCCGTTTAAATTATATCCAGGTGTGCCAGGACATAAAACTCACTCTGTATAAATATTAGTATCACCACTCCACGTAAACCTAAATCTATAAATAAAAAAATTCATTCTACGTTCCACAATCTACTGAGAACATTATTGGAACAAGAAATCGGAACATTAAAGTAGAAGCGTACAAAAAGAAGTTAATAAACTGTTTAATTTCAATAGGAAGAGATGATACAAACACTATACTCACTTGTGTCTACATTACTCGTGGGTATTTTTGTAAAATTGTTATATATTATTGTGATGATATTTTTATTTATTTCTTGTGTATTTAGTTTTGCTTTGATGAATCTTATGAACTATATCTGCCAGGAGTATAAACTGTGGCGAAGGAAAATGCGAGCATTCTTAATTAGTGCATGTAGTTTTGTGTTTGCTTTTGTGAAGGAATGCTATAATTTTAGTGTAGATTTTAAAAATTGACTAACAAATGTTGTTCTTTTCATTTGTTTCTGCTCACTCTTTAAGCTCATCTCGTATTTTGTCCTTCATCTTATAGTCTTCATCTAAATTCATATCATAGTTATGTTGCATCTTTGTCATGTGGATTCCTTAGCATATATGATTAATTACCATTGCTACATTTAGATTATATTTGCAAAATAAGATGACCTTTTACTCTTTGTGAATATAGTTAATATGCATCCCAACAGAGATTGTTATTATTAGTTATTTTGAGTTCATTTACAATCATGCAATTTTAATTTAAAAAAATCTTATGCTCTATATAATTCATATTGTGATTGAAAACTGGAATGAAGATGGATGGCTCCGTTCTCACATACAGGCTTTTGCCCAAGTTAAAGCCTTCTCATGTAATCTGCACAATATTTGTATATATGTAAATGAAACAAATAAATAAATGTTAATGTTAATTTAAAAACACTTTTTATGCGCTAAATTCATAAAAACATATATAAAGTTCTAATTGAAACTTTGAAATCCCGGCATCCAAGCTGAAGAGATATCGTAAAAAGTTAAAGAAATAAAGTAATTTATAACTAACTATCTAATATATTTTTAAAGTTTATCGATTTTGGTCAATTTCGGCAATTATTAAATTAAAAGTTTTGATCGAAAACGGACGTCTTGAAACTTGTTATTGGATTGGAATGACGAAAAAACTCATCCAATCTAGTACGCCATTGTACCAAGTTTAGTCTGGATTTTTTTATTATGGCTGTTACCATGTTCGTGTGCTCGCTGTATATTGTATAGGCATATATATATATATATATATATATATATGCAGTATATTGAAAATACAGTATGTATAGATTTCACTTCTGTTTTCTAGAAAGGTGCCCGGAGTTCCATCGCCCCATATTTATCCATCAAACACTAAACAGAGTGTGTCCATACTTTTACGTGACTATATATAAAAAAGGAAAATTAATATTTCAACATAAATATTCTATATATAAGAAGTTTTCAAGAGATAAAGGTGTAAACATACTAACAAAAATAATAAACAAAAGAAACATTATATGTTAATAAAACAAATTTTGAATTAAAAAGAGTAAATAATTTGGCATAATACAAGGAATATTAATGTGTACACACACACACACTCACTCACACACACACACACACACACACACACACACACGCACACACACACACACACACACACACACACACACACACACACACACACACACACACACACACACACACACACACACACACACACACACACACACATATATATATATATATATAATTGAATTGCCTTAATTTCTTAAATAATACACTACTGAGGCCAATACTTCTTAGCAGGAAGTTTTATTACTGTAATATACTACTTTAAAATAACACAATTAAATTCAAATCCGCAATTAACAACTTTTTAAATCATTTGTGTTGAACACTGGTATATTATATTAATATCACGTATAAAGTCATTAATTATGAGTTAATTTATAGTATTTCATCTACTGTATCCACACACACGCACACACACATATTATATTTAAATATATATTATACATGATGTACGTAAGTTATTATATCAATGTGAAAAATAGAAAAAAATTAACAAATCAGGCAAATAAGTCAGTGCGAATAGCCAAAGGACTCGGTCAACTAAATGACTCATTAGGTTTATCAGTTATTACCCATTCATATCCTTTAATGTAATAGTCGATAAATCTGTTTTGCTTGTGCGAAAAGGTAGATAAAAACCATCTACAGTTTCATTGGGCAACAACCTACAGTTACGTCATGCACACAAAGTAATATCGAAGTGAGTTGTAATGATCTAAATCGGTTATGAATCTATTTCACGCATTGTAACTGTTATAATTTATTTATGTTCTAATAATTGAGTACATCATATGTGGCCATTCTCATTTTATAGTTTGTTCGCATACACTAAGTCTTTTTTATATCAGGTTAATTGCTAAATGTGATGAAAGTCTGTGTACCTATGTGGAACTTTGGCTATTCAACTTTCCAGGTAAATACAGTATTGTCCTTAACAAGATAGAATAAAAATAAATGTACTGTAAATTATATTATTATGGTTTAAAACTACACTTTTATTTGTACTTATACTCAATCCGAAATCGTTAGGTGCAGTGATTAAATGAAAAAAATTAATATCTTTCAATTTAACAGTTCTTTGTAAATGTTCTATATTAGTCGGCTATACGCAACTAATAACCACTTATTTTATTCCTAATACCAACTGCAATATTTGAATCAAATCAACCGATTTGTTTTTATTAGATATAGTATACTAGAAGTGTTACAATGTTTTTTATGTTTACAGCTAATAAAACTTGGTTATGTTCTTGAGTGATTAAGCAAATTATAAATTAATTGAAACAGTATTAATGGAAATGAATCCTAAGACTAATATAATGTATATCATTAACCATCAGGATAATTTAGGTTGTTATAATAAATTATCAGAGCAATAACAATTTATATACGGATTTTAAAAATGTCATTAAAATACTTACGTTGTAAATAAGCTGGCAAATTATTGTATTGAGTAATTTAATTAAACTCTAATAATCTCTCTCTAATGTCTGTTCTTATATAAGGAACAACTAGTGTTTGTATGTTTCTTAAAGGTACAGACGCAGCATTGAATTGTTTTCAATTATATACTCGTTATTACCTAAATAGGTCCCGTATATAATAATCTAATAATCATTGTATAACATCTTGTGGAGTAAGTGTATTTGCCTTTCAACCGTTGCTGTAAATCTGTATCATCTGGACTGCGTGTAAAACTTTAATTTTCTTATTTTGTTTAGTGGCAATTCACTGCTAATCCATACAGCTGTATACCATATCTAATTATAGATTTAATGCTTTGTATATGGGTATTTTGTATGCTACGTTAATATTATTTTTTAGTCTATAAAATGCAGCCATGCATACAAAAAAATGGGTTTAGATTTTTTAAATATAAATGTTCCAAGTAAGACCACTTTCAATTATATTTTTAAGTTACTGCAGTTTTATAACAGTTCTTATTTCTTTGCAACTGCATACTGTTAGCGTACTACGTGTTGCGTTTCTAACATTTATACAGGAGCACTTGCGATATTTTATTACTACGTTACTATTACTACAGGTTTTTCTTGCAATATTTATATTCCTTAAATGAATATGCATCATGATCGTCTTTTCCGAAATAAAAATTTGCCCCATTTCATAAAAAAACTACAAAACCGGCCAAAAATCTGCCATAACACACTTAGACCAGTCGATAAGCAATGATGACTTGCTACTATTAGCAAATCGTCAGCCTAGGCCCATAATTTTACATGTTTTACAGATACTGCTGTCTTTAAGTACCTCACAAGTGTTTTTATAACACTTAAAATTTCAGTTGTAAACATCATATTTGATCAAATATGACTGGAGCCATTTCAGCTATAGACTAATCCCAATGCCTTACAGTGCCTCAGCCATTTTACAATAGTCAATTGTGTCAAAAAACCCTGACAAGTCAACAAAGAAGGTGACATCCTTTAAATAGTTGTTCAAATGTGTGTAGTAAGTACATGCAACAAATCTTGCCCTTACATTTTTCAAAAGGAAATTGGATTTAATTAATTATACTGTATTGATTAAGATTAATCTTTTGACAATAAACTATTCAGTATTTTTTTTCTATGTTTAAAACAAGGTATTCGGACGGTAATTAACAGAGGCCACTCTGAACCTCTTCTTGTACATTGGCTTTATTATGGAGGTTTTTAGATTCTTTGGAAATACCCCTAATGAAATCGATACATTTGTACCTTTTACCATAGCAGGATCCATGGATGCAGATACTCTTTTTATATCTTTAAACCGACTCCCGTCTTTTCCAGGAACTTTCTGCTCATTGCGGCCATTAATAATACATTTAACTTCTGTTGCAATTGCCTTAGTTAAATATACTCTATGTTTGGTATTATTCAACATACCAATAAAACCTTAATACAGTAATGTTTACTTTCCATCACCCCCGTACCAAATCGGTTAACTTATACATTTGTTATATTGTGTATAGAGTTTGATATAGAGTTTAGTATTTGATTATCAAATTTTATCTTTTGATCTACTCAAAAGCTTATTTACTCCATTCCATAGTTTCCTATGATCAGTTTTGTATTCTGTAAAAAGATTAGAACGTTTTTTTTTCTTTTTTTGTTTACTCTGCATCGAAGGCAAGTTCAATACCTCCTATAAACTAGATTTGTAGGATTCGCCTTCCATTTTCTAAAGATCCTATTCTTATCCTTCGTAAGATCTCTCAAATCATTTATCAACCACTCATTATTTTTATTTACGCTTTCTATAATTTTCACGTTACAATGGGGTTTCATAATTATAACATTGCATTTATCACATGATGCTTCTTTTTACTGTAAAGTTGAAGGCCACATTTGAGTTTTCTGTATACAAACAGTATTTGTCAATGTTCATATATTTAATCTGCTATGGGAAGAAGTGCATGACAGTTTATGAGTCCACAAATTACAGCTTTACTCCAACGGGATAATGATCCAAAATTCTAGACCAAGTATACTCCGCTGCAATTTTCTTGACCATAGAAATTTCTCTAACAAATATCAGAGTTATAAGAAATTAAAGTACATTTACGTACGTTACATTTTACGTTCAATAGATAGACTGTTTTTGTTGAAAAATATTAAAGAAAAGAAGAAAACAGATCACTTGTACTTAGTTAATACTGGAGAAAAACAATTAAACAATTAAATGGCCTGCAATTTGTTTCATTCATTAGCCTGTTGAGGAGTACTGTCGACTATAACTGCCAACCTGTCTAGGTCTACTAGCAAAGAAAAAGTATCATTAAACTTCATAGAAGCATACAGCTATTGCTATAGCTTTGGGCAAGAAATTTTCTGATTTGTGTAGATTTTATTATTGCAATTTAGACCTAAATTTATGTTACATTGAACTACTGTTGTACCCAAAGCGCGACAGAACCACCATATATATATATATATATATATATATATATATATATATATATATATATATATATATATATTACTAGGTTATGGAAGTTTAGTTTATCATCAACCCGGGAATCATGACTGGAGGAAATGAACATTTCTTCCTGAAATTCCGTCATAAGGGTGATTAGAATAAGCAGATTTCTATAAAATATGATATAAATGTACTCGGTTTGTTAAAAATTGATATATTCTGCGATTTTTTCATTGTCACATGGTAATAATCAATGTAATAATGTTTCCTAACACACAGTCATATTCAATTTCAGTACCACAGCTGCTAAACTGGGGTCTATGACGTGGTCATTTGTAAAAGAAGTTTAGCTTTAAGTAGTTTGAGGCTTGTGCTAAATTTTACTCGGTCTCGAGCTAACAAACATTTTCGTGATTTATTAAATGATAGAGAACCACAAATCTAGTACAAGACACGATAGTGATGAGATAGATCCTGTATAGCGATGATTCTATATACGTCGTTACTCATGATTGAAACTTTCAATATTGTAAATTGAAATATAAAATATATGGACATTAAACTAACGCAACCATAGGGATACAACTTGATTTAGCTAGATGTTTAGGTATTAAATAAAAAAAACTATAATAAGAAGGTATAATATATATTGCCGGAGGACAGGACAGAAACAAGATCTTGGTTGCAATGACAATTGCTAACGATGAGAGAAATGCATTATAACTCACCGAGTTTGAGTGCGTTGGATGAGGTTTAGTCAACAGGTACAGACTAAGGGTAGTTCACAGAAGATCTTGGGATATGACGAAGTCAAGGGGAGAAGTTGGCGAACATCTGATGCTGAACAGACATATGGAGATGCAAATGGCCTGGCTATGATGCCGGAATCCGGATGTATGCGCTTAGTTGAATATGTCCACTTTCAAAAAAGGAGCCGGATTTAAAGTTTATCCTTCCACAGACCCGGATCGAAGTCCCGATGGATAAAGTATTGTTTTTTTAATCAATACTTTTATTAAATTAGGCTATTGAAATGTTTTGCAAATGTAGTTGATAACGAAAATCGTTTGACGGATACGTTTTCTTATAATAATATAAGTTTTACATAATTATATTTAAATATTTAGCATGTTTGCATTTATAAATATCGGTATTTCAAAGAGGTAAATATTTAGTCTTATCTAGTAAAGATCTTATCCTAAAATTAATACCTTGTCAAGTCAGTTGATGGTAAGATCCTCACTCGAGACTCTCGCGTTTATAATTTATGACTCACTCTAACTATATTTATAGTTAAAACTGGTATATTGATAAAATTATGGACTGTTAATTTGTTTGAAAGTTAACAAATATTTCTGACAAGCCATAGAATCGTACCTTTTAATTACTTTTCTTGTGAACATTACGGCGAATATGCTGCTTCATTCAAGGGAACTCCAGACAGAATATAAACTCAATATCAGCTCTAGGATACGTTATACAATGTATATATGAGCTAGGCATTTGAAGTTTTTATTTTTTTAGTCAGTCTGTGAAGTTTTATGAGATTCATCGACAAGTATTTGTTGGGCCAAATTAAGAATTTTAACAACGAATTCGTACACTATACGTTTTTACACCATATTTTCCTTGTAAATGTTTCGGTATATAGTAGAATAAAGCTATCCTGCAGTTTAGACAAAGGGTTAGTTTACAGCACAAAGCTGTAGCTTCCAGCCACGGATAAGTGTTTTTACCTGTCTGACATCCACGGCGCTAGCCTTTTGTGTTCTGTCTTCGCAGTCTTATCTCAATAAACGGTATCATACTTGTGTATGTATATATATATATATATATATATATATATATATATATATATATATATATATATATATATATATACCTCAGTGTACTTTTAATAACACAGTTTATGACCTTGATTTCTAGTCATACAAGACTATTCATTTCCAAATTAATTAATTTTTTTTTCTATGATATATGATTACAGGCTGAATGTTCTAGTGTGCTAGTTATTCAGTTATTGTAGACAACGACGTGGTAATGGTATAGAACTGCTCATTTAGAAAAACATTTTTGGAGCCAGTTTGATTTTTTTATTATGTAAGTTTTAGAACCTGAACCAATCTTGTAGTTCTTTTCTGAACTGCAATTTAACTATGCTCTCATTGTAAATATTATGATCATACACACGCCATTGAAAGCCATTTAAAATTACATTAAATTCGTTAGTAGAAACATATATATTTAATTTAAATTTTTGTATTTAACCTAAGTATTTTGTATAATTAAGCATAATTTGCCGTATTCAGCACACAACACAAAAATATAGTGCAGAATTTTCATCCTCAAAAGACACGTGATATTGGTGGAAAAATTAGTAGAGGGCCTTATTCCGATTTTAGTAAAACGCATTGCAAATTTGTGGCTCACTTTGGTGTTTTTCATACAGTATAGATGTTTGTCCAGATATAACCTATTTTCCACATATTTGATTGGATTTTTTGAGTTACTTGTAGTGTAACAGACAATACATTTTTCGTTTAAGCAATTAATTCTTTTAGCGCGATTGGTGTTTATGAACAATATAAAAACAAAAATAAATCAAAAAATCACAAATAGAAAACAATTTTTTTCCAGGTTTTTTGGAAAACCCTCTTCTATATATTTGACATGTTGTACATTTATATGCAAAATCTATGTTTTGTAACACTTGGAATGAAACAAAACATTATACTTGTGGATTTCATTGTATGATAGAACAAAAAAACTTCATTGGCAGCTTATGATGGGGAAGTCCTAATAACCCTACGTTGTTTGACGGAAGTGATAGCAGTTTGCGGTGGAATACTATCCCTGCAATGTTGGCTGACCTGGTTTTGACATGGGATTTATTATACAGTTCTGCTGGGAGTACAAAGTGCTTACTCTTGTTATTCTAAGCCCAAACTTATTCTGTGCATTCCACATTAAAACGGGTTCCATACGAATAGAACTGAAATGCTTAACTAAGAATTAAACTTAGCTAATACTTAAGCATCTATTTAGAATGATAAAATGTGTACTATATATTTGTCAAGTTATTAAGTAGTTGACATCCAGACAATCTCTGATAGTGTACATTACCGAGGACGACGTATGTTTCCATATTTTGTAACTATGATTAAATGTAACAAGTACATGTAACAATGTAACAAGTAGTATGTATGGTTCGAAGCCAGTAATTGCTACTCTTTAGTATTCGTTATCATGACCATTTGTAATGTAATGATATAACCATTACTTATAGTAATAGTAAACACAGATAAAATTATGTAACGAAAAATAACTCATTTGGAAATAATCATTGTATGTTGGGCTTTTATTATGTTTCGAAGCCTTTAAGATTACTCCTTATTGCATACATGTTTAAAATATAGTGACTACTCTTTATTTATTCCCGATATTGTGCCATACTTTAACCACACGTGCATTCCAATTAAAATTTAACATGTTAGTTATGTTTGATTTTCAATATATCAATATTACAATAATTAGACACCTAATATATATATATATATATATATATATATATATATATATATATAAGTAAATCCAATATATTTTAGTTTTTAACCAATATTATAAATGGGTTTATACATATCTTTTATTACAACGTGACTGTTTGTCACTCAGTATAAAATATCCCTTCCGGGTTAGTCGGTAGGCAGGTAGATTTTATGTGACTGTCGTCTTGAAATGTCAAACCAAAGATGCATTACTAATTGATATATTTAATTTTCAAAACACAGTTACCAAGATAACACTCAATATTGGCATGTTTGTATGGTCGTAAAACTCAAATATTAGAACCTCCATTATCTTGAAATGTGACCTAACAAAAAACCTAATAAGCATACAAATTACTTTTAAATACCTGGAATTGATTTTGTTACTATCAATCCAAACAAATATGTACAATAATTCTCTTGTAACGATTTGATCTATTACTTTTAAAGCTTTTAAAAGTTTTAAAAATTAATTTAAAATTACGTAAAATATTTTTAAAACAATGGTAACTTTTGTATCTAGAAAAATGGTCGAGTTGAAAGTTTTCCTCAAATGGGTACGGTTTCCATCTAGTGAAGTTGGCGTGGAGTCTCTGTATTAAACTTAATATATATATATATATATATATATAATATATATATATATATATATATATATATAAGTTTATGTAAGTTTATATATATAAGTTTCGAATATATATATTCGAATATTATGATATTTTTAGGGTATAAGGCCCATAATAAGAGAAAATCCAAATAAAGCACCAACTTAACTGCAACCAAAACTCAATGCCACCGTATATTATATTAAATCGTATTAATCTAATGGTTTCATTAAAGTTTTTTATAATAAACACAATCTCACAACAATTATTGCCTTAGTGTTCTAATTTTAACTTCACAATTAAAGTTATTTATACTCTAACGGAGACTCAAGATCTGAGAATAAATAAACAATTTGATTTAAATCAATCAAGGTTTTAAATCAATAAGGGACTATGTATTAGAGACTTGTCTCTAATAAGAGACTATTAATCTTGATTATAAAATTTTACAGTATTATAAAGTACCGAAACATATATGTAAAAATCTTACTGAAAGAGGAAATCACAGTCGATATAAAGTCTTACGTTGTAGAGACGAGACGTGTGTTCACAAGAACATATATTTAGCAACTAAAGTGATCCTGAAATGAAATTAAAGTGGATGTGGCATAATAAGTAGGACACAATTAGGAGACAGAAGAAAGGACATGTGACAATTGTGTTTCTACAACGCAGACATTACAGTAAGCTGTTTTGTCTCTAATCTGTCTTGGACCTGCGGGGCTAAGTCCACGTCCTGTCTATCCATCTGCTTGCACTAACATCCAGTAGGATAAAGACTCATTTTTCTGCAGGTCAGACCCACCCGCTCTATTAATCCACCATCAGTATTAAGAGCCCCTTGTAGTTAAAAGATCTTAAGTTTTACCCGCATTAGAGTAATGTTAGACCTCAAACCCTTTTACGCCGTTAGTTTTTGTTGAAGAATAATAGTTTTGTTAATTAAAACGTTTTTTCTTGTAAAGTGTATACTTTTTGAGAATATTTACGGTAAAGTAGTAAACAGTTTGAGATTTCTTATAAGAAACCAGACACAAATAAATAAAAGGCTAAAACAAGCCTTTGAATGCTTAATATAATTAAATATTCAGAATAAGAAAATCTCTCATAATTGTTCGACTGAAAAATTTATTAAATGAGCACTTTGGAATTGTCAACACATATAAAATGAATAGTAATAACATGATGAGAAACAGAGTTTTTTTCAATCCCAACTATTAGCTGGTTGACCAGGCTACTTTCCTGGGCAAGATATGTCAATAGGTTTGTTATACCTTTGATTAGGTTATGCTATTACTAATAATGTTACCATATCTAGTTTTGCAAATGTTGGCTGTGTTATCATTTAACAAATTTTATTTTATTTATTTAATTTCTATTTGCGTTTTGTAAAATGTTCATTCCTGTTAATTTTCAAAGTAAGCTCGTACATAATAATGTCTTTCTTAATAACCACAATGTTAACATAATTAGAAACGAGGCTGATAAGTCTTGGTAAACTAACCTAAGTTTGTGAGAACTTAATGATTTATATTTAGTCATTAACCATAGTATTTGTATTTTTCATGATCATCTTTTTGAACAATTCATGTTAAATTCTTCAACGACAGTAATTGTCTTCAGTATTTTTATATGCTTCTGGGATGTTTTTTCAAATGCATTTACACACAAAAGTTTTTTTTTACGAGTAAGAATCATTCGCAGAGTCATCTTTTATATGTTCAATACCTTTCCATAAAGGATTTAAATTTACAAGAAATCTTAATAGAATTAGTAAGTATATAAAAATTTCCCAGAGTAGTATGAATTAAGTATTCAAGTGTATGATTTAGAACGTAATTACCTACCGATGACATGGCAACAACTACCGCAGAACACGGATATATATGCTGTTATCACTTTGCCGTTATCCGACTTATCAACTTGTCCGATGTAAAGACCAGTGAAACCAATCAGGTTTCGTTCTGCAAAGCTCTCGAGACACATTTTACTGATCTCTATGTCATGTGATTTCCCTCTGAAACTCAACTTCACATCAATTTTATTCACTTTCTTGTCGTTACACTATTAAGAGGAATTTTTAATAAGATTGAAATTGAAATTCTTTATATTTCCATACTGCACACGTATTAAATTTGTCTGTGAACTAGATAATTACTTTTTAGAATCCTTCTTCAATGCTATAAAATGTAACATTAAATTGGTATTTAAGTAGTATTGAATGTCTGTTAATAGTTTTAGAATACTTTTTCTTTTACATGTTTTATCATTTTTATTTCTGAAGAGGATTTTAAATAGTATTTGTTAGAGTTTAATACTACTGCCTTTTAAACATCGTTATGCTCTAGTACCACCACGGTGTCTCACGCAATACTTTTGTTTCTGTTTATTAAGGTTTATTCCATTTCATACTTTCATATTTCCAAAACTGCATCTAACAAGTTATTGGATTCACGAGGAATGTGAATGCAGTAATAACAAACATTTTCAAGTATTAGGTAACAAAACAATTCTTCGCGGCGTGTTATCTTACAGGAATTATTAAAAATAATAAGAATAACAATACAATTCTTCAAACTAGGTTTTGATTAAGGTTTTGGTAAAACTTCAACTTTTGGTTAAGCGTGGTGGAAACGATAATATACCTGAATAAAAAAAATAACAAAGAAAATTTGTACGATCATACGAGATTTAAACAAGTTATACTTTTATTTATAAACTAAAAATATTGAACTGGAGTCAATGTTAAAAGTCGATCACAAATATTTAAATTCAGTGCGCTCTTAGATTGTAATATCTTCGCTAGCTTACCCAAACTTTCATTTCAATACTGCTATAAAATCTAAGTTACTGGAAACAATTATCAATGCATCAATTTGGCGAAGTATATAATTTGTTCACTTTGAATTTTGCTTGAAACTTTATTCCTACATAAATAATAACTAGTTCTATGATGGTGCATAACCAACTGTGATGCATAACCAACTGTTGATGCCTAACTCTCAGTAGGCAAACACGATTTATCTTTTGTCTGTTGGGAGGGTATAAACATTTCTATTCTGTATGACTGTATGTCTGTGTATCTGTTCGTTAGACATAAAATAAAAATAATTAAAAAAATACATTTTTTGTTTTTAATTAAGTAAAATAACTACCATTAGGTCTTTATATTTCGCATGCTTGAATTTATACTTTTAGTATATGAAGATAATAATTTTGTCAAATACAAATTTCAGTCTTCGAAACAATACTGTTCTATTAAACGCCTCTTAATGATGCGAATGTCTTCAGGATATGTATGTGAAAATACAATGAATATATTTACCTGGACCGATAATGACGACCGAATATTATTTTTATAACTGTTCAAAGTGGCGTTATTAAATTTATAGCCTCTTACACTTATGAATTGGCCACAATAGATCAGGTATTTATAGGGCAGGTAATGGCTACGATACGCTAGTGATCATTATTATCTATGGGCTTGTATATTAAGTTTACAACCCAGAGTACAGCTGAGCAAGAATAGTTAATTGACGTTATCAGTATGTATTGCACTGCAAGGTACACTATAATCTCTGGAGGCAAATGTCACTTATAGTCAATCTGATTATTTGTTGAACCCCCTATAATCATTACGTACAATTAAGTCCAAAGTATGGTTTTCATTTAACTATTATTTTAATTATACCAACAAACCTCATACTTTTAAATGTTTAAATGACAAATAACTAAATGTTTAAACATTCAAAATACTTAAATGCAAATTGCAAATTTTATTGAATTATATAAAACAGTTAAATTGATCTATAAGAACATCTCCCCTTCATTCTCGGCCACATCTTAATCTCGGGAACGCTTCCACCGCACAATGATACACCAATGGGTTTCCAACCTTTCAATGGTTTATGCCATATACAAAATGTTACTGTTGTAGGCCAGTCTGCACGTGGGAGGAGTACGTGACTTGCTTCTGGCGAGGAGTAACTGGAATTTGGCGGAGGAGCAGCACAAAATGCAATGGGTTGGCTTATTTTCACGGAGATATCATATTGGACATGGGGAAGATTCTCTTATGTACTAAGGTGGAATAGTCCCAAACTTGTATGTTCATGTGGTACCTCAGGACTGTATATCACACAGTGTGCTCAATGTGGCGATGACTGCAAGTACCTGTCCGCAGTTACTGCTGAATACAGAACACCATTACTTGACTTAAAGGTAATTTAAAGCCAATTTATCAGTCACGTAACTTTGACCTTGATGTCAAAGTCAGCCTTTTCATAGCTAAAAACTGTCATAAATCATACTATATTATAATCGTAGTATAAATTCAAGAGGGCTGTAAAACCTGACAACTTATTTTAAGACGTACAAGGTAGAAAAAGCTTTATACTAGAGTTAGAGTCATAGCATTACAAGCCTGTAATAATGTATACTCATGTGAAGTTTAAAAAATATATCTTAGGCCTAAGAACATTAAGCAACAGTTAATTTGGTACAACCCAGTCTTGTAATGGTGTGTCTCGCACTGTAGGAAAAAAGCCTTTCAGACTTTTCCTTATGACAGATAAATATTTATTTGTTTATGTTTTTGCGTGGAATTAAGTTTAATCTATTCATATATGATACAAACAGTCAGAATATTTGACACTCCCACCAAGAATACATGATATTATACTACACAAAGACGAACCACTCACCAAGTAAGTGATAGGCTCTGGCGTCACTTCACGGATTTAGTGTCCTGACTATTAATCACCTCGTAACTCTGTTCACCATTGTCAGTTTACATTCCTTTGACGGAGCTGCTTTTTATGGTTTTATCAACATTGATATAATAAAATTACCCAACTATACAATATTATCTCATGTATACACAGGCCATAATCTCTTGACGTCTAATTATTAATTTAATATAAATAGTATGAATATTAAGAGATTCAATTTAATACATACAAAAACTATACATGCAATATTTATAATTCTACCTTAACGTGAGGGTTTACACGTTAAAACACGAGGAATCTGTTGTTATTTTAACACAAATATATTATTATTATTATGTATTAACACAATAATACAATTATTTAACAAAATATATAGTTTTCAATTTAACATCGTATTAAGGGTTTATACACATATAGAGTAAATTTATGAGAGTTTATTTTTATTGGCTGAGTGTCAGTCGAGTGGCTAGAAAATTTAATTTATGTTTGTCTTTCTCTTTGCCCGCACGATGTCTTGTCCGCACTTATGGATTTGATATTTTGCTTGAAGCATCATTTATTTCCCATAAAGCAACATTTAGTTTGGTGATGATGCATGTCTCTTTGTGGAAATTCTTCTGAATGTTAGCAGAGCGTATAAACTATCTTCCTATCCTAACTTGCGTAAAGATAAACTTTTTTATACATAATAGCTTATTACTGAACGTGTATTGTATTGCTTATTTCACTAAAATATGTGTGTATCAGGTTAATTCCATAAATAAGCTGTGTTTACATAACATGTTAGAGACGGAATCCGTTTGTAAATTCATGGCAAATTTCAGGTTGCCATTACTTAATATAAGAAATACTACGGTTATTGGTGAAATATAACTTTTTTGATAGGAGTTTTCATTATTTTGTAAGATTTTATCGTAGTAGTTTCTGAACATTACAAAAACACATAATGGTATATATTTAACAGTAGATTAAATCAATTAAATTTAAATTTACTAACTCCAGTTCCGTATAATTAATTAGGATATAAGAGGATGTATGGAGACATTAAATGCTATTGATAAAGTATTTTATTACAGATCAATCTCGGGTAGAACGAAAAAACCTATGATAATTACTTCCTCTTTTCCGTCAAGGGACAGTGAGATCAGTTTAAAATTGGTTTAGTTTGCAATCAAACAAACCAACAACAAAAACTCATTTTATAATGAAGCTATTTGTATTCTCTCAGAATAGGTCAGCTACTCTTTGGTGTCCCCTAATGTAATAAGCATCATTGTAATCAACATCGGCTTTGACTAAAACTTTTTGAAATGAAAATAATTAATTAAACTTAATTATTCGACGATATTCCATCTACAAGACCTACAAGGTTATAATTAAGTGTGCAAAAAGTATAACTTCCTCTTCTGTATACCTACCTATTTCAGCTTGAGTAATGATAAACCCTTATGTATATAGCTTGCTATGGAAAGAGTATTTTATTGATTTCTTCACTGAAATTGAATGAAATAAGATGTCAATACACAGATTTTTTTTTGTCAAGACTTAAGATTTTAAAGTAGTTAAACTGGAGCAGGGGATTAAATATTTTTATAGTTGTGTTCTCTTATTCCATGATTGAGAATTAAGTAAATTAAAAATCACAGATATTGGGTGTATCAGAGTTCTTTACATTAAGTCTTTTCATCTCTTGCCACCTCTCATAATTAATAAAAAAAATTAACAAAGAAGTATCAGTACAATAAAACATTTTTAAAGAATATCACAGGTAATTTTGATTTTTGCTTAAAATTTATTCTCAATGAAACCAATGAAGTAAAAGATGTTTTAATTCTGTAAATTTAAATTAGAGATCATAAATTAATGATTTCTAGAGAGATTAATTAATGATTTATAAAAGATTTTTATAATATGTTATACTTTGTTGTGATAAGAAATATGTACATAATAAATAAACCAATTAATATAAGTAACATATTTATATAAAACATATTTCTTTCGAAGGATTTTTATTACTATAATTATAGATATCTCAGCCTAGTGTATGTTCCTTGTTTGAAAATCACCTCACAGGAATTACGGACTTAAATATCTCATTATTAACATGAATTACTATTAAATGACGATGTAGAAGATTACTTAACTTAAAAGGAAAACAAATCAATAAATTGTCAAGTAGGTCCATACATATATGTTCAAAATAGTAAATATTGAGTTGTAATAGAATTTACGAGAAACAGTATCAAAGGTCCTGTTTCCTTAATTCGTCATTTACATGAGCTAAACAAATTAGCTGTCTGAAAATGCAAGTGTTATATCCCCTAATATTGTTAAAACAAAGATATTAGTGTGTTTATTAGCTGAAATTCAGGTATATTTTGAACCTCTACACCAAAATAGTGTGATCCGTCTTAGGATCAATTCATTTCGCACTCTTCCCATAAAATTTATAAAATAATAGATCGCTTATGTTCTATTTCCAGCGACTAATAGGATACAAGGATTTGAGATTTGGTTTTTTATTTACTAGAATCATTGATTTTTACTTACGATGCTGAAGCAGGTAGATTCATATTCCACTGTGTGTTTAATTAAGTTCAATTCTTTATATAAAAAGTATTTCACTTGGAAGAAAGTCTTTGAATTGAAATAAATATTGGGACAGCGCAGAATTTCATGGGAGATAATTCCGATGTAAAGGAAATAATACTGAAAAGTGACTTTGAGTCTGGAATTTCGACTGTTCAGAAATGTTCATAGTAAGATAAGGAAATATTGCAACAATTATATATGTTTTGTTTTTAAAGCATGTTTGACATGATGTTCAGCCAAAAAATAAGCATAACAATAATCATTTTTTACAAATTACTGATAAAAAAAGAATAATATTACTTAAATATTAATAAATACATTCATCCTATATTTTCATAGTCTTTTAATTATCTTTAATATTGGTTTATTTAACAGTTTCTAAATAAATATTTTAGTCAAATCCCTACTCTAAACCATAATTGAATTAATTTACTGAAGCATAATTCATATTTTTTTAACAATGACAGAATGTTACAAAAAGTAAAACAAGATCTTATGGTTTTTTGGATATAAAATTAAGACTTTCCCATTAGTATGTAATTTACCACGTCTGTAAAAGGGTCCCTTAAAGCTACCCATTATAGGATATTCATTAACATAGGTTTCACATAATCCTAGACGATAGAAATGTCTAGCTTTTAGGAACGAATTAAGTATTTTACCTTTAAGTATTTTTTAAATGTTAACTAAGTTACTTTTCTCTTCATCTGGGTAAATTTTACCTAGAATATTTGTGTATAGTCCTAGATCTTCAAAGATTTTCAAGAATTTTATAATTTTTTTGCTCATCAAACATTACACATTATAACGACACATGTGCAAATTACAAGAGTGCGTGCAGACAAAAATTACATTTTTAAATCACAAAAGTATTAAGATGTAGTTGTAAAGTAGCCTACAGTTCAATAAATCTAGTATGTAACTTTTGTATATTCTGTTTACAGTTTTATCAGAACTCATGGAATATCTTCCATAAACCTATCTAAGATTAACTATAGGACTTCCAGGATATTTTCTGGAAATTATGGTTAGCGAGATTAATAATTCTGAATGAATTATGAGATCTTGATATTTTATATATTTTTGTCTCTTAGTAGAATTACTACTGGTGCATGGAGACGTCCACTAACTGTGAATTCATGAAAGCTGATGATTTTTTTTTTTTTGCCTTAAGAGGCTTCATGAATTTATATATCGGCCAATATAACTGCTAAGCCTTTCAGAATACCAAACCCCTAGAACTTTCCAGGTGTCATGAGCACCTACATTAATTGTAAGATTGCGATATCTAGAAGCTGATAATCTCTGAAAGTTTCTAGCCCTTAAAATATACTTGACTCCTCAAGGTTCGCTTTTAAAAAACACTTGATATTTCTAATATTGCATCATTGCCATCCAGTTATAGAGTTAACATGTATACTTCAAATTGCTACATTTTATACAATGTAATGTATTTGTAATATAATTAAGTAATTCAACAATTATTAGATTTTATGTACCAAGAGATCAATCATTAATCCTGAAACTGCCTATTTAAACCGCTCACACCAGTTTGATTATTGGCGTAATAAAACTAATTGGTCGCGATAATTAAGAGAACATTTCCTGAGAAACAAAAGAACAAAAGGTAGATTAATGATGAGATGAATGCATCCAGTCTTGGCAGATAACCAAAAAGTCAGTCTTTATTTTCAGAACACGAAAAAATATAACCGTCGTTGATATTACCTTAACATACGACTGTTTATTTAAAATTCATTTGTTCTGTTAGACAAACCGAAAATATTTAAATATTTTCCTTTAAAGATGAATAATATATTTTAATTAAAATATATTACTTTCATGAAGAAAATTTTATTTTCATATTTATGAATTCAATAACTAATGCATACAAAAATCTTGGCTTTTCAAGTATTTCCATAAGTGATTGTAAAATTGTATTAATAAATTATTAAGGAGACCTAACAAGGACAGTTGTGAACGTAGCTTACTTACCACAAGAATGTCACCGCTTTCGTATTTACCTTTTGATATGACATGGTATTCAACTCTAGAGTTCTTAAAAAATAAAAATGCTGACAGTGAGAACTTGATAAAGACCTTTCATTTACGCTTAACAAGAATGAACTTGAAATATTTTTAAACTCTTAGGAATAAAAACCCTTCCTGTTATGTTTTAATATGTATTGCATATGCTGCATCGGAAATGAATTTATTTTAGTAAAGTGTTATTCAATGCCTTTTACAAGACTGATATAAAGCGTCCTAAAGATTTTATTTTATTGTGACCGTAAGTAACTCTGGAATTTTGGAAACACATTTTTCCAATAACATACTACCAAAAGATAATTATATTTTGAAAATATATAACACGTAAGACCCTCTAATTAAAATGTAAACTATTATTTACAATTGCATATAATCTCAATTTTAACCGGCTACCGTTAGTGATGTAATATTTATAAGTCTTATATTTAGTTTCAAGTTAGGCAGGCTAAGGCATATATCTGTAAAAGATTTAATTTTGATACCATGGAGACTTTTGTTCGTTCCAAAAATACCCTCATCAAAAGAGCTCGTGCGCGCTCGCGCGCGCTCACACACACACACACACACACACACACACACACACACACACACACACACACACACACACACACATAACACACACGTACACACACAATATAAGTGTTTAAACTTATATGAACTATTTATATATGCTACATAGTTAAATTAATGCTCAGTTAGGTTAAATATTGCAAACTCAACAACAGTCTACTAAAAAATAGCTGCTATCATTTTAGCTGCATAAGATATATGTAGGTTTTGTAATACAAACATTTTCAGAAAAAGCATAGTAATACTACAGGAAACCACCAAGTCATATCATACTAGAGTACTAAATATTAATTTTATTGTTTTGTTACAATCCTATAGCGTTTTACACAGTTTATTCCAAAAAGTATCTAGTGTGTCTGGGATATTACTCAAACAAACGCTGTATGAAAAATATTTAACACTAAAGCAATAAAAGGTCAAATAAGTTACCTTTTTTTATTCAGAAGTGTTTCAGTATGTGGTACAGTAAAATTTTACTGGAGGTTAACAACAAAATTCACAAAGACGAGTTAGTTGCACAAAGCTGCAGTTCTCAGCCGGGGGGAATTGTTCTTTACTTGTGAGCCATATTTTATTCTCCACGGGACAGTCTAGCCATTCTGTCTTTGTAGTCTTTGGTCAATAAACGGCATAGAATTTGTTAATTTATTTTCGCCCTACAGATTCTACTCACTGAATGCTTATGAAGTTTTTATGTTAATAATGAACTTAGGATATTGCTTTCAAATAAAATTAGAAGGTTCTAACTCTAGTAGGTCTCCTGGGAGCTTTCTGTTTATGGTAAGTCCCAGCGGCTGGAACTCCCAGTATCTTACTATTCCCGCGTTATAGTAGCTCCAGCATTTGGTAGCTCCCAGTCTCTGACGGGCACCGGCTTCAGTTAGCTAACTCTTACCGTCATGGACTTGCCGGCCTCACATTCACATCACACACACATTCCAGCCGTCACTGGCCGCAGGTCTTAGCTTCTGGCAGCACTCGCCCTTTGGCAGTCATGGCCTTTAGCAGCTCCTGGCCTTCAGCAGGTTCGACCCGCTGACATTTACAAGCTTATGATTGCTCCCGTCTTCTGGAAGCTTTAGGCCTTTAAGGCCCCCGGCCTCGGGCAGGTCACGGCCTTTGTCAACCACCCGGCTTTAGGCTGAGCTCTGGCAGCTCCAGGCCTTAGGTAAGTGCGGTCCTCTGGCGGGTCCCAGAATCTGAGAGCTTTGCTCTACTTTCATTCGAAAAAACCAATACTGAAATATGTTTCCATAGCACCTTCGTACCAAATTTGGTTCAAATGTATCCGATCATAATGCGTTAACAGTACAATTTTCTACAAATGGTGGGTCTACATTTGTCGCATAAAACACATGATCACTAAAATAAATGTGGTTCCTCAACTAGTTATTAACAGTACACAAACCAACTGAGTATTAGCTGTTTTGATATAGAATTTGTATTAAACCATAATTTGAATTAGGAGCTTGTTAAATAATGAACCGACACTAGGTAAGGAATGCTATAAGTATAATCTTTTCAAACCCCACGGAAGAATATATTTTTATATAATTATATTATTCATATTGATTAAGAAATTCGTTGTGTATACATTGTTATTCACAAAACGTATAATATAACTATACATCTCTTAAACATCTGAATCGTTGCATTAAATGTATTATTACAATTTAAAGTAACTTAGTTTTGTTAAGATTAAATTATTAATAAGAACGAGCAGCACAGGAAGCTCGCAAAAGAGTGGATTTGAAGGTTGCTAATGCACCCAATATTTAAAAAGTAACCAAGAGAAAAAAGGTATAAAGTAAAACCTTCTTATAGCAATATCGTCTCTCCTCTTAAGATTAGAAAATGAATACAGTTTTTTTTTTTAATTTATTCTGAACATCTCTGCATTGGTAAATAAACATAATAATGCACTGTACACACAACGGACAAGGAGAAATATTGAACTGAAATACTAGCCTCATTAGTGTGACAAGTTAGGAGACGTAAACACTTCACAATTCAGTTGTTAATTAATAATTATAACCATCATCAATGACTTATTTGAATTAATTTTTCCCTTATATTTCACATTGTGTGAAAGTATTAATATTTTTATTAATTTATATGGAATTCAAATTCAATTATTGAACAATATAAAACAACCAGCCAATCACCCTGAGCTAAAGTCACGAACAAGTGCGTCTGTGTTAGATGGAGATCGAACCATGCGGATGTGTTGATTGCTGTGACGAATTGTTCGGATTACCATAATCTCAGCGGGTATTATTTTGATTTGATTTAATTAATTGTATTTCTATAGTTTTCACACAATGTAACAAAATAAATAAAGTACTGCCGTGCAAAACGCTATACTAATTATTCTGAGGAACGCTTGTATGCCCTAAAACAAAATGATATCGGTGGGAAAAGTACTGAATTTTTATTACGGCCAATCGTTTATGAATACTTTCAGCTAATAAATATGAGGCGTTTTTTTTCAAATTTATATATTTTTTGAATGCAAATTGATTTTGTACTAGAATATTGTTTATATTCTTAGAGTTAAACTTAACTTCTAACAGTCCTCCCATAATTATTGTACAATGCTAGTTAAAGTTATTGCCCTGGAGCTAACATATTGGTTTCTTGCATCGCTTTCCTATATTCTTATTCAACAGCTTAATAAACAATCATAATCAAGGTACAGGGTGTTCTGTTAAGCCGCGCAGATCAAAAGGTAATCGAGTATTAAAAAGAATCAAATAAACCAAAATATATTTTACAAACTTTAATCATTAATAGTATACTCAAATGACTTACAAAAAAGTCAAATTACTACCTTATTCAGTAATTCATGCATGAAGTCTTTTTTTTCATGTGTGATGGAACTTTTTCAACAAATGTGTGTGTGTGTGTGTGTGTGTGTGTGTGTGTGTGTGTGTGTGTGTGTGTGTGTGTGTGTGTGTGTGTGTGTGTGTGTGTGTTGTGTGTGTGTGTGTGTGTGTGTGTGTGTGTGTGTGTGTGTGTGTGTGTGTGTGTGTGTGTGTGTGTGTGTGTGTGTGTGTGTGTGTGTGTGTGTGTGTGTGTGTGTGTGTGTGTGTGTGTGTGTGTGTGTGTGTGTGTGTGTGTGTGTGTGTGTGTGTGTGTGTGTGTGTGTGTGTGTGTGTGTGTGTGTGTGTGTGTGTGTGTGTGTGTGTGTGTGTGTGTGTGTGTGTGTGTGTGTGTGTGTGTGTGTGTGTGTGTGTGTGTGTGTGTGTGTGTGTGTGTGTGTGTGTGTGTGTGTGTGTGTGTGTGTGTGTGTGTGTGTGTGTGTGTGTGTGTGTGTGTGTGTGTGTGTGTGTGTGTGTGTGTGTGTGTGTGTGTGTGTGTGTGTGTGTGTGTGTGTGTGTGTGTGTGTGTGTGTGTGTGTGTGTGTGGTGTGTGTGTGTGTGTGTGTGTGTGTGTGTGTGTGTGTGTGTGTGTGTGTGTGTGTGTGTGTGTGTGTGTGTGTGTGTGTGTGTGTGTGTGTGTGTGTGTGTGTGTGTGTGTGTGTGTGTGTGTGTGTGTGTGGTGTGTGTGTGTGTGTGTGTGTGTGTGTGTGTGTGTGTGTGTGTGTGTGTGTGTGTGTGTGTGTGGTGTGTGTGTGTGTGTGTGTGTGTGTGTGTGTGTGTGTGTGTGTGTGTGTGTGTGTGTGTGTGTGTGTGTGTGTGGCCGGTGTTTATAAACCTTTTCTTTAAGGTAACTCCACAGGAAAAAATTCTAAAACTGCAGATCTAAGTATTGGTCTGGCAAGATAGTATTAATCTGTTAAACCCAAACACTCATAATATTTGAATGAATACTATGCTAAGAATTGATTTTAGTAGTGATGTCACTGGGCAATATTTGAACAAATCATACAATATTTAAATACAATACAATATTATATTAATAAAATCTTTCTTTACCAGTGATCATGTATACTTTGGTCACAGTTTTTATAAAAATAAATAAGGATAAAAATTATGATGCTTGAAATGTTTCTATACAATATTCCACAATGACAGAAGCCCATAAGATTGAAAGGGAACGGCCGGTCCATCTGTGACATGGCAGCAGGGATTGCAGCTCACTTATCTGCCATCCCTCTCTTTGTGACATTCAATGCCTTTACACAATTGATCTGGCAAAGTATAATCAATACTCTCATACGGTCTCATCCAGCCTAACCTGTATCTATGTATATATCTTGTGCTGGGTGAAATGATCATTTATGTGCCCTAAAAACAGTTTTTTCAGAGCATCCACCACCATAAGCTTTAAAATGGTATCATAATGTAAAGAACTTAAGAATGGTTCAATTTTAAGTAATTTTAATTAACCATAAATGTATGATAATATCACAAATTCAACAATTTTCTTTATACTTTTAACCTCTGTTTAATTTAAAATTGTTTTGATTGAAAGTAAAATATCACTTATAAATGAAATCATAAAATTATTCTATATACAATATAATACCACACAGTAATTAGAATTGATTCCACTTTAAGGCTGACATATAGAACGATCCTAATTATGTAGCAACTACTGCTCCTAAGCCAGCTCAACTGTCGTATTTTATATTATCCTTTCAATTTTCTGTTTCGATACATTTATGTTGGAATTGTACACTAGCCTTACATTTTGCTCATTCAACAAAATTTTACCTCATGCAGAAATTTGCTACATAGATGTGAAATTTACCTTGAAAAACATTTTAATATGTATATTTTTCTGTATTTATATATGATATCATTTTAATGATCTTTCAAGTTATGGCTTGTAATTTATTCCCTAATTAAGTTCTTGTCTTGTTAAAACCTTTTAATCGATGTATCATTAAGGTGAAAGAAGGTCAGAAATAGGTCTCAAAACTTACAATAAATTTTGGATTTTCTGCATAATTCAGTCCCTGAGGGCATTAGTTTTTACCACTATATACCATAATATTCTATAAACCAACAAACATCAAATCTGTTGTTGGATAATGATCTGAAACTTAGTAATGTATATTTACTTAATTGCTAAATACATTAACTTTAACAGAAAAGCAATAAGAAGAATTTTAAACATGACCATCTATTTTTAATAATGACTCAGCAGAATGAAATGCAGGTACTGACAATGAAAATAGTAGTTCTTATATAGACGATACTGATGAAGAACCCAATTATGATCCAAATGATGACTTAAATAGGCTAACCACAAGCACCCAGCTCAATTTAGGACAGCCTTTGTTATTTTACAGGTTCTGATGATATAAATTCCTTTCTAAATACCAGGCGTCCCCGTGGTAGTCCTCCTGGATCCACGAGTATGCCAGTAGGTCACTAGTATCCCTTCGTATCTCCTATCGTGGTATCCTAGTATCGTACTATTTAAAGTAACATAAGTAATATTGGAAATTTCTATGAAAACTAGATTGATGTGAATAAGGTTATGATCATGGATTTTCATATCAAGAAGTACCAGGTGTAAAACGCTGCCAGGCTGCAGTTGACCTTGATATAGTATCTTAGCAATGAACGTTGAGATGTAAAAGAGAAAAGGCCAGATAGTACACAATATTACAGTGAAGCTCCTTACAGCACGTAGGACACGGTGAAGCTTGTATAAGCATAATAAGCATGTGTGTGTGTGTGTGTGTGTGTGTGTGTGTGTGTGTGTGTGTGTGTGTGTGTGTGTGTGTGTACAAGTAATTTAGTGCGGCTAGTAAGGGGGACAAAGGGGAGAAGTCCACCTTTGTGTGTATTAAATGTAAAAAAGGCTGGTTACTCGTCTTGCTATTCGTTACACATATACTTAGGCTTTATTTTGTAAACAGTTTTTGTATTCTTGGTATTTTTTCCATTTTTTTATGTTGGATGTTATTTTAAAACATGTACTTGTAAATACTGCTATGGAATGTATTTATTTCTTTTACACTAGTTATTTTTTATAATTTGACTTGTTTTGACCACTTAAGTAAACGTTGTGGATTAAAAAGTTGTGATAAGAAAACTTTATTTACTTTCAGAACTAAAGTGATACAAATTGGAGAAGTTTTTCCTATCAAATGTACATTTATGCAGATGTACAGATTTGAGATAAATATCGATCAATTTTTGTCTACACTTCGTAAGAAGTCAAAGTTTGATTTTTCAGAAAACCTAATTTTTAGGAAAATTATTTTTATTACAAAAAAACCATACAGTATTCTCATGCCGAATCAAAATAAAAATATTTCAATTGGTTGTAAAATGTGAAAAATGTCCGTCAATTAGAAAAATTAGAGCTGTAATTTTGGTTTGATCAATTATAAAAAATTCTGTGATTTTTGGCACCTAATTTTTAAAAATGGCTGGGAGCGAATGACAAAAACAGTTTTATGATTCATTTTGATGTACACGTAGTTATTACCAAGGTAATCATGTGGATGGAATAACGTCAAATAGTTTACTCTAACTGTTTTCATGTAAAAAGATTTAGCTAAAGCCGATGTACATTATAACGATGCTTATTACATTAGGGGGCATAAAAGTGTAGCTGACCTACTTTGAGAGAATACAAATAGCTTCATTATAAAATGAGCGTTTGTTTGATTGCAAACTAAACCAATTTTAAACCATTCTCACTGTCCCTTGGCGGGAAAGAGGAAGTAATTATCATATATTTTTCGTTTAGGCCGTGAAACGAGAGAGATTGGTACGTATTATAATCCGTGAAAACAATATTTATTATCTTAATTTATCCTATCATATATCCATATAAATCATGCGGAAAAAGGTTGAAAAGTGTAATGTTCATTAATTTAATTCAAAATTAACTATACTCCATTATGTATTCTTATAATCTCAGAAATTACTTCTTTTAAACATTAAGACGTAACAAAATGAGTTTATTTAAAAAATGTGTATTTCATAGGAACACTCTATTGTTGTTTATATTAAATAAATAAAAACTGGCTGAAAGTTTCCAAAAAATTACAAACGGCTTCCGTCTCTCATATGTTATGCGGACTGAGCTCTTTATGAAAGAAACCTGATATACACATATTTGAGTGAATCAAATATTCAATGACGCTTAGCAAAATTCCATGGATAGACAAGCACCATCAACTATTACATTACTATCAATATAAAAATAAAGCTTCCGGCAAATTAATATTCAAATATATGTCTTCTTAGCAGTGAATTCTCGATATATTGCGGGATAACCATACAGACAGTCAGAAATTAAATTTTTCCAGCCGCTCTTTTGGTAGGATTTGCTGACCCGTAATCCAGTAAAACAGGAATACGATGTTAAACTAAACATATAGGCTATATATAAAGCAATTGCCAATGGGTTTGCACGCGATGTCCAATTGAATAACACACACATCACTGACAACAGCCATGTCCTTTTAAATAAGTTACACACACAAGTTATGAGCAATTTCAGCTACACCTGAACTACTCGTACTTTAGGCCAGAAAGGAGAAAATACCAAAACAGAAATAATGTTAGCGAAGGCACTTATGTTAATATTGAAACGGAGGTAGAACGATTAAGGTACATATTAATTCAGTATTCGTTATTAAGAGGTGTAGAAGATAAACAACATTTGCCATTATTTCTGTTAAAATCTACTATATTTCAAATTCAAACGCAATAGTAGATTTTGCCTTGTTTGCCACGAACAATAATAAAAAATGTACAGACTCTGTATGAGAAGCCTAAGTTACTATAGTCAACAATTGTCAAGATTCAGTGCTTGTAATCATCTTTCTCTCTAAGTTATTCACTAGATCAAGAAAATACAAGTTAAAAATAATATATAGTTCTTCTAGAGGCTGCAACTCTATTTCAACTCCTATATTGTTTTTATGAAAATGCTTTAGTTTTCATATTTGTAAGTCATGATCCATGCGTGAAATCAATTTCATCTTTTAGTGAGTAGGAGAATGAATGATGAATCAGTGAGTGAGGAATTTGTCTTATATTATACGTATATTTGGAAATTAAGAATGCATTAAGTTTCATTATGTCCAGAAATTGTGATCTCCGAATATACAAAGTGATTCTGTATAATAGAATTTTTGTACTATAACATTGTTGATAAAGTCATAGTCATAGTCATAGAAGTCTGAACAAATTAAGAAATAACAATAAATGTATGCAGTTAATTTGAGCTTCAACCCCATGTGAGAATTGTGTTAAGGGTAGGTTTAATCCCATGTTGAGCCTGCAGTAAGTAGATTAAACAACTGGAATTCGCAGCGTGTCTTTATCAGGTTTCTGTGCACGCATTGCAAACTTGCAACTCACTTTTTATTAAGTAAAGTTGGCTCTGTACATGTCAATATTTCACATTTGATGGTTTTTGTTATTTATTGTCCATACTTTTTGTTCTTTAAACACTTTTAATTATTTGTTTTAAATAATACTATTACCAACGAGTAAGTAAGAAAGAAATATAAATCAATGTATATAAAACTTTAACATTTTCTACATATAACTAAATAATTATTGTACATTAAACTTCATTAACTATTCCTCTAAACTTTTATACCAGTGTGATTTTTTAAAGAGTAAACCTTTTCAGTTCGGGTTTGTGGCATTGTAATATACTAATAGGGACCTTTAATTTGATGTACTACTAGAACTATGCTCTAATTTAAGCTTTCCTTCTGACTCCTTGCAGGCCATTCCTCTGAAATGACAAAAATGGTAGTTATTTCAAAAAGTGCAGTAGCTTTATCGTTCAGTAATTATTAAGCCCGTGTGGGGCTTTTTTACACCCGGTATAATATGTGAAATGTATGTATAAAATGATGGAATCAATGTTTACATGTAGTCGTTTGTTAGATTTATTTAATATGTAGGAAATGTTTGCGGAAATTATCTGTTACATATTAGCGAACTAACATAGAAGTATATTTTTACGAGCATTTATAAGCTTTGTCTTTTGCTGCAAAGGCAAATGAGACAATTTCATTAAACGTCTTGCTGGATTTATATCAACAAGTGATGAGAATATTATTTTATGAATAGGATCAGCACATGTATATTATACTACTGTATTTTGTTTAATGACGTTTCCGGAAAGTTAACTTGCTCAAAACTATTTCTACAATTATTCTTCTGTCTTGGTAAATGCGAGTGAAATAAACATTATCGTTCCAAAGTAACATGTTTCACTCAGTCATGAATAAAGAAACAACTGTAAAACTATATTTGTTTCCTTCCCTATGAAAGTTATGATTGCAGTTCTGAGCTATACTTTTGGGTTCATATTGCTAAAATATGAATACATAAAACTGTCCATTGAAATAAGCATATATTTCCTTTCTACACTGTAAATGCAACGTACAGTCTGTTTCTTTTTGAACCAATTTTACTTTTGTATGAAAACTAGTTTTATATCTGTTATTCTAATGTTAAAAGTGTAGTAAGTATTAAATATTTTTATAGCTAAGCATTAGTGGAAGGAATTAAGTGGTTACTGGAATATGCTGTTTTCAGAACAACCATGGGGAATATATTGGTCCAACACAATCGAGAGATCATTAACTAGGAACGATTCATTGAATTCAGAGCATCAGATCTCGAAGCAAGCACTCTAATCTCTACTTTAGGGAGATCACGTGTGGTGCAGTGAGGGGTTCGGGGGAGCGCAGTATTTTCTACGTATAATTCCTCGAACAATGTGTTGCAAAATTATACTTTTATAGTTTTACCCCTCCCCACCCTATTCCTGTACCTGCCAATAACGGTGTCACCTCGTTGTCGGCATTGTGTACTACATTTTAATCAATTTGACAGACTTTAATCAAGAAACATTCTCAATGATAACTATTGTTTTAGTACGAATAAATTAACATTCATTTCGTTCTGTTTTTGGATTAAAATATCTTAAATGCTATACATAGGAAATTCATAGGTGAGACAAAAAGACCACTAAATGTGAGAATTGAACAACATAAATAATTAATACTAAAAAAGTACTATTGGAAAAGTCTAAAATTGCTCAACAAAGCTAGTCTGAAAATAATGAAATGAAATGGTATGAAGCTAACATAATACACCTCGAGGAGACTTTTTTGACGAAAACTTATTAAAGCTTCATATATAAAACTAGCAGACCAACCTCTAAGTCAAAGTTAAGTTGAGGTTAGGCCACGTTGGGCACCAATATTTAAAAAAGAACTAACTATGAAACCTAATACGAACCAAAAAATTCATATGCATCATGACAATAAAGTCTAGCGTCAAAACACAGGGCCGGAAGCGGCTTGACTTTACCCCTACCTTCTCCTAACAATTGCATTCATGTCCCATTATTTCAGATGACACGACTCGATGCTAAATAAAGAGCCGACCTCGATTTTCGTGTTAGTATCCCACTATAATAAGAACTAACAAAGAATTAACAAAACATATTCGGAGTACGTGCTTATTTTTATTTCATGTGGATGATCTAGGTATGTTTCATACTGTGAAGTTGGCTTACCTATTAAATGAGGCCTTTAAATAGTTAATACTACTGATATAATATTTTTCTCATGAGAACTAACAGGAACTAAAGAGGAACTTACGATGTATTCTTAGAAAATCTAATCATAACGTTTTAATCCGTGCAAGCTACTTTTTATAGTGTGAAGTTAGCGTATCTATTGAATTAAGGCTGTATTAATACTGCTGAACTAACGAAATTTTCGTGAGAACTAACAGGAACTGACGAAGAATATGATAAAATGTGGGTAAGATATTTTGCGTATGTCAGCTTTACAGACCTAGAATAAAGACTATTCCCCATCATCCTCCTAGAGGGTTGCTCTTTCCAAGACTTCACGTAACCAATGGAGTTAGACTTGCCAGAATAAAAACAAAACGCGTTTTAGCTCAATTCTGTGTGAATCATTCTCCAGATGAAAGATATAACTAACTGAATTACAGCATTGTTCCATCACTCTGTATATGACCACTTAAACATTTTCCATATTCTATTTCATAAGATTCAAAATACATACATCTTAACTGAATATTCAAACAAATTTCTGTCAAATCAATAAAAAAATTGTGTTACAAGCCAATATCTTTACATAAGAAGTTCCTAGTTTTGACCGTCATAAGGTAGAGAAAAATAGTGCAATCTGAATATTTTTCTGTAGGTATTAAAATCCAATATTCCACAATGACAGAAGCCGAAAGATGGAGAAGAGCAAGGTAAGTCCATGTATGACAGGGGCACAGAGAATTGCAGATGACTTATATGTCATCCCACTGTCTGACAGGCAGCATATTTACAAAATTTGTTTGAAAAAGTAGCATCTGTTATTTCATACTGTTATACATGCTTAGCTTATATCTATAAACAAGTTTATAAAATATAATAATAAAATTTGATAACATAAAAATAATTATTATTTTATCCTCAAGATTAAACTTTTTTGATCCCTCAATACTTAGATACTTTTAAATAAAGGTATTGCGCTTTGTAGTATTCTTTAAAACATGTATATTATTTATGTTTGTTGATAATAGTTTTTGTAATTTTAATTCAGTTATGAAACAAGCGTTTAAATTTTATTTATAATTCAAATTTATTCACATTCAATATCATGATTTTATTTTTATTTTGTCTGTATGATGAATCATTATTAACTAACAAAGAGGTATTTCATTTCAACAAAATGCGCACTATTACCTATTTATTGGAAACCTCGACGTGATCTGTTCCGTTGATGAAAGTTTTGAATGCTTGCCTTTAAATCGGATATTTGTTGTTGAAGGTCCTTAACTGCTGAAGTGAATTTTATCAAAACTGCATTAACTATAGGAACTGAAGCTGGGTGAATTTCTATCACTTTATCTGCAATGTTTGCTAAATTATCTAGGACAACAGTATCAGACTGAGGTTTGAAGAATAGCTTGTACATAGGTCGGGAGGCGTTGACATTAATTGGCTCGTAAAATATTATCTTTTACGTGCCTACACCAGCTATAGATCGTTAGTGACGCAAAAACTGCGACGGCTTACGGTCACCTTCAATAATCACTATCAATATTCGTTAGAAAATGATAGTTGTTTAATGAGTTAATTTTTAAAAGTAGAGTAAGGTTTATCCTCTGATTTATTGGTGAGAATGTCCTCAACCTCAAGAGCAAGTGCTCGTCAAGTTGGGAAACAAACAAAAAACTCATATCGCATTACCTCACTTTACCTCCAGACTATACGACTCTATCAGGACCACGTGTTCGTTTCTACCTGCCCTGACCTCCGGTCTTCTTGGACAGCTGTGTAGTGATATCAGGTTTTGTAAACACATGTTTTATTAATTTTTATTCAGTTGCTATGCAAACAAACTGTTAATATCGGTTATACTATAGAGTTAGTAACATTCAATACCATATAACTTATTATATTTTCTCTGTATAGTAAATCATAGTTCAATAACAAAGATTTATTTAATTACAACAAGAACACATGTAGTTATATCTTTTTAATAAAAAGTTAATTTCTTGCTGTTACATTTTTTCAGTACAACAATTTATCAACATTATAAGGACATTTTTGCTTGGGTATGTACAAACTGTACAACACCTGACTAAAACAAGTTGTCTTTTTCCATAAAACAACCCCGAATTAAATTTATATTTTTATTAATCTCAAAATTGTATCATATTCTAAAGTATCCACCAGCTGATAACTTGGACAGTCACAGTAGCCAAAATCGAAATTGAGTTATCTTTAACATTAAACATTATTGCCAGTACCAATATTAGGGTTGTACCCTACATTATTTTAAAATTAGAATCTTGGCAAATAATGGAGTTTTGATTCTTTTGTATTTTGAAACATGTTAAGCCAAAGTAAAATAAAAGCCTTAAAATACTATGTGTTAACATATTAAAATACATAGTTATATAAATGTATTATAATCAACATACAGTACCTATTTACTTAAGTTATTGTTTTTATATAATAAAAGATACAATATTTATTATTTTTTTGTTTTATTTTTTCGGACGGATAGTAACAATTATTTTATTTGTTTGTTGGAAATATTTAATATTTATTTAAATGCTGTATAATGATTTATAAATACTTATGTAGTTACTGTGAAATGTGTTATATCTGTAATAGTTAATATAAATTACTTTATATATAAACCAATATAAATTTTAGAAAATGTATGAAAATATAAAAAGAAACCTTTTGTTACATACAGAAAGCATAATCAAAATTTTAAAAAAATGGTTTAAATGGTTAAAATGTTTTTTTTATTTTCATTAGCATAATGAAGTTATGCTAATCGAGATCGACATTGTATTAACGTTTACCTCAATTTTCCTCCTCTTCATAAGACCACTAATTTGTGGTTCATGACTGTAGAAGTTTTTCTGTGAGTCACAAGGCATTTTTCAGGTCGTTCTTTACAATTACTGTAACATTTCAGTATTCATGAGATATGTAACAAAGTGAACGTTTTAAATTAAATTTAACACAAATACAGGTGTAGAAAAAACTAAGAAATATAAAAACAGTGATTCTAAAGTCTCAAGTAAAGTAAATAATGTGGTCCTCTTTCGCTCTATTACGTGGTATATTACGTACTTTCCTGCCAGATCATCCAACATGAAAGTACCAATCATAAACGTCTCTGGCAATCATTACGATCATCGGTAGTGCTTTCAGCGCCATCCTGCACTTCTGCTAGACAAATTTTCTTCGAGATAGTATCTAAATTTGAGTTCATAACACGTAAGTGCTTTTAAAAGTTATATTTGACTTTTTTCTACTTGCATTGCGTAAATACCAAATAATAGCTGGAAAAGTATTATGCCTGCTTCAATCGATTCTGTTCTACTATTGCCTCTATTTTATTTCATCTTATCGATACCTGCAACTATCTCAAATTCCACTTTAAAAAATTGTAATATATGTACGTATTAAAACCTGGATATGATACGGTAATTGTAGATAATTACACTTTTTAACTTTCCGACTCGAATTTGGTGGAGCTGTCATGAAACCTCCACCTCGAATATTTTAACGCCTATTAAATTATAAAGCCTATGGCCTAATTAATTAAACAATTATATTTAATTTCCCATGGCCAGTAAACAATCGTTCAAAACTATGGAAACAAACCACAGGTTCTCAAAACAAACTGAAACTTCTCATATCTGTTTATTCTCCGAACAAACAACAACAATTCAATCTGCATTTAAAAACAGATGTGCTGTTGTTGTTTTCTAATTGTAACAGGTTAGCCATAACTGGAATGAAAAGAGCAATAATCAACAAGTTATTGGTTTTGAGTAAATATGTATGAGTTCATCACCAATAATTTGTTAACACTAGACATTACATCACCTTTTTTTATGATTGAACTCTTCTATAATGCTTGATAAATTTTATTTTCACTACTATAAATCAGAAAAAGATGATAAATTAAGACTTAAACTCAAAAAAATAAGAAATTTAGAATTGGACTACATTTCTGAGTTAAATCAGTTAAAAATATATTTCTGCTGACGAAAACCTGGTACTTTAAACCAATAAAATCTCATTGTAATAACATTGCGTAAAATACAAAAGGATTCTGTATCGATCATTAAATTTATGATTTAAATGTTATCTCTAGTAATCATATTAAGTTTTAATCATCTAAATTTATTCAATCCAGAGATCGTGATCTGCGAAAATAATCTAACAATTTTACTAATACGATTTTTAAATAATATAGAATAAAGCAGTACATCCCACTAAGAATCAATCACGTAACAGGTTTAACTAATATTCAATGCAACATTTCAATTGTATAGCTCGTTTCATTAATAACAGATTGAACCACAAATATACGCAAAAGAACTTTGTACATCTTCCGGTGAACATAAGATACTGTGTCAGTTATTGAAATTTAGCTTAAATGACGCTCAGCCAAATCCCATGAAGTGACATTCACTATCGTCGAATACATTATGTATAGAAATGAGGTTGCATGCCCAAGTACAAGTCTGTATGTTAGTTCGTTTTCGGGATATCGTGCGACAAACAAAAATTAAATCTGTCCATCCCCTCGAGTGATGGGCATCGCTATCACTCAGCCAATAAATGGTATATCGGCAAAAGGAATAGAAAATGAATAAGACTGAAACAAACTGCATAAAGATGCGATTTACAGTCGTCTGAACTCAAGAAGATGGTGACGAATCTGAAAACAGAATAAGCTACTTCTCAATATTTCTCAATATGCTATTTCTCAATATTTTTTTGTTAAAAATCTATATTATTTTTTATTTTTTCATTTTCCTCTTCAGATAATTTGTTGGTATTGGCAACCAAATCAACCTAATATCAACATAATATAGTTATCGGAGCTGTAATTATTTACAATTACATACAAACTATTTAATACATTCTCAGATTAAACCGTGTCTGCCATAACGATCACCATTACATTGATTGGACACTGGTCAGTTGTTAATGGTTTGTTATTACATACATACCATACTATGATACCCTGTAGTTTAATTCAGTAAATGAAATTAAGGTCAGCTTTATTAAATCCATGTCATACAGATAGAGAGCACTGAGTTTGAAAAATATCATAGTATTTTTTGTGATTTATGGCTTTTGTATGATAATTTTTTTGTAACCTAGATTGTAGTAATGTATGAAACGATATTAAGCTATCCGCCTGAGGAAGAGATCCGATTTTATATTTAGAAGTTTAGTGCTATTAATTGTAATTAATTAATTAATGATTGTAAATATCCTAAAAAATCAATCTTCCTTTAAAATCCAAACATCGTCAAAATAGACTTTTAAATAAAGAGTATTCTATGTACCATGAAATATTTCGTTTATGGCCGTACTTTGTGTTTGTTGAACTAAGTTGACTACTAGTAAGCAGTTGTTCAGATTCAACAGTAGCTGCGGGCAGGCACTGTATAGCCGTTGTCACTTTGAACACATGAACCCGAATACCTGCAGGCTTGGCACTTGCAGCACAGCTACGTAATGTCATCGCCGGTCCAACATTACTACTGCATCATTGTGCTGAATAGTGTGTACTACACGTGATATGTTTGTAAAATACTGTAGAAATGTCAAAATAATGTAGCACAATTTATAAATATAATTCTATGTTTTGGTCTTGGTGGTGTTTACATAATTTCGTTCTTTAATATTTTTTAATTAAACTGAATGGTCTTAATATATATTTTTTATTATCACACTATACTGTTAATACACACTTATGTTCTCTTCACATTTCGCCCTCTTCGATCATCTATATGTAATTCTAATTGGATGATTCTAAATAACAAATTTATATGTGGCATACAAGTTGAATATGTCTATATGAAAGACGAAGCATTCACTCATCACTTACTCTTTAACTTCCTAACATCTTACTAACTTTAAATTTGGTATATAGTTTAAATATGAAACTGAAGTTGAAATACGTTTCTAACCATAGAACTAATAATTTTTTCTTTTTCCATCTCCTGGTATCCTACGACGATGAAATTTGACACAAACGTGCCTTACGTTAAAAAAAAAATACCAGGGCGGTTTGATAAGTCAGTGACTATTTGAATTTCCCACACAGTAACTTTAAGTGCAACAATGCTGCAGTCAACTGTAATCTATCAGTGGACCACTTTGCAATGTTTAGCAAGCTGCGTCGTGCTGTTGGTGTTTGATAGCCGTTCAAAGCAGACAACCTCGTAAATTTCAACGAAAATGGAAAAAAGTGAATTTCGTGGGCTGATTAAGCATTCATCTTACATAAAAAATCCATCACTGAGACTTATGAAAGACTTGATAAATAGTACGGGGACTCGGCACCTTCAATTTAGATGGTTGAGAAGTGGTTTATAGAGTTCCGTTGTGGTCGTACCAGCACCGAAGATGCCGAACGTTCAGATCGCCCAAAAGTGATCACGCCGGAAATCGTCGATTAAATCCATTGAGTGATATTTGACGCTCGGAGAATGAAAGTGCGTGAGTTGGCTCTTGCTGTAGGCATCACAACTGAATGGTTACATCACATTTTACACGAACATTTGGACATGAAAAACTCTCCGCGAGATGGGTACCACGACTACTCACACTCGATCATAGGCATAACCATGTGACCACTTCAAAAAAGTGTTTAGCGATGTTTAGCCTTAATCCGAACGAGTTTTGGCGCAGTTTTGTAACTGTGGATGAAACATGGATCCATAAAAATACACCAGAGATCAAGGAACAATCGAACAGTGGATTGCTAAGGATTAACGTGGACCAAAGAAGGCCAAGTTGAGTCTGTCAGCCAATAAGGTCTTGGCCACAGTGTTTTTATTTTTTTTTTTTTTTATGCAAGATCAGGATTTTCCGGGTTATCATTTACACCGATAACCATGAGAAGGGTTAAAGCGATTACCGGCGAATATTTGTTCAGAGCTTTTAGAAAGATTCGACGTTGATTTGAAGCAAAAACGGCCGCATTTGGCAAAGAAAAAGTTATGTTCCGTTAAGATGCACGTATGTACACTTGTCTATTCACGATAGCAAAATCCATGAATTGGGCTACGAACTGCTAACCCATCCAGCATATTCTCCAGATCTAGGCACCTGCTACTATTTCCTGTTTCCAAACCTAAAAAAATGGCTGATTTGAGTTGAGCTGATGAGATTTGAGTTGAACGAAAAAATCATTACTGAATCAAACGCCTATTTTGAGAGCCATATTTTAAACCTATTTTTTGGAGTGAATACCAAAATTTTAAAAATGCTGGACTAAATGTTTCGAGCTAAAGGGAGATTATATTGAGCAATAAAATGTTCATTTGCCTAAAAAATCTTTGTTTTATTTAAAAACATTACTGGCTTATCAATCCCCTCGCATACCCAAGCAGATCGTCTACCTATAGGGGTTGCGATCCCAAGGATAACTATATTTAACATCCCGATAGTATAGAATTTGAAGCAAAAGTGTCGTATGCTTCCAACAGACAAATCTAAGATTTTTCGTAAAGATCATACATATGATGTTATCCTTAAAAGAACTCATTTTGTCTTTCAACTTCTCGGTGTCCTAAAAAAATAAAATTTTACAAACACGTGCCTCATTACTTAAATGTAAAAAGGCGTTTTCATAAAGATTAAATAATTACAGGGGTTGAAATAGATTGCAATCCCTAGAAGTAATATAAATGTACGTACGTCAAGAAAATAAAAATACTCTCATCTTATTGATGAATTAAGATTAATTTAGGTATTTTAACATAAATTATAAATAAATTTAATTTATTTAATTATATAATCATGATGTATGTAAGAAAGCGGTAGATGCTCTTTGTTCGAAGAAGACTTTTAGGACCTATGCATATGTACATATCTTGTTTATCGAAGAAACTTGCCAAAGCTACGACGGAACCGATAGTACTGTATATCAGAAGTTGACGGTAGGGTTAGAATTGACCCTTTTGACTGAAATTTGTGTCTTAAATGTACTCATAATTATCTGAAATTATTATGGCGCCGGGCATACAATTGACTTGAAGTAGATTTCAATGGGAGAAAAAGACTAGCAATCTACATTATAATAAAAGCCTTCTTCAGTAAAAAAGCAGGCTTATACCTACTTGTAATTTATATTCTTTTTAATCATAGCAAAAAAGAAAAGTCTACAAGGATCCTGTATAATTAGTCCGAACCAGTAGTGCTCCAACACATGCAAAATCTAAAATAAGGTCAATGACATTTTTTTAGCTTTTGAATTTGTTGACCGTAACATTGAAATAGGTTTAACCTTAAATATATTTACTTCAGACTCAAAGGTCTCAAGTCATAAGTACTTTAACTTAGAAAACTCGGATTACTTTCCATTGGCCTAAAACAGTTCAAGTGTAAATGAAATTGTTCGAAGTGTTCTTTGTATATTATCGAATTGGCGTTTTGATATGATAGTTATTGTATTGTTATTTATAAAAACTGTTTCAGTATCCGGCTTCAGAGCGCCAAAAGACTGTTTTTAAACCTAAAGTTTAATTATTATAAAATGGATCAGGATGTTAGAATATCTTCCAGTGATCAATATTTATCTCAAGGAATATTTTTTAAGCTATTTGAATAGTGTATGAATATGAACTTTCTGTTTCCTAATAGGGAATTGTAGGCTACACCTCGTGTAACTGATAGTATATAATCAAATGCAAGTAAAATATGACATTAATATACATCCATACGGTTACAGAATATTGTCAACGCTTTTGAAAAATAAATATTAAAAAAATTCAATATAGCAGATGGTACTTTTCAGTATAGATTTATAAATGTTATAGACATAAAAAAATATCTTCATAAATGTGCCTCTAAACCAGAAAAGAAAAAATTAAATTCACGTGTGAAATTAGTTAAATTTAAGAATGAACATATCACGTAATAGACAAACATTTTCACTTAAATTTTATATACTAAGGGCAAAGTTGGACTTAAAGTTAAGTTTTAATACTTTGTGTATTTAACCTAAAGTATTTAAAAGCTAAATAGTTTTGGCCAAATCTATAATAATTAAGTTTGGTTTATTTATAGCCTACCATGGTAGGCCACGGTAGGCTATATATAAACCTGCCATGGCACCGAGTTAATGGAATATATGTCCTTAAAAATTAAAAAAAAATGCCCTCTGAACTATTTTACGACGAAAGAGTCTTATTTGAGAGACAAATGGGCTAGTGGTATTGAGTAGGACACTGTTTTAGAAATTAATTTTTTGGTAAGATAAGCATAACCAATTAATAATTTTAATAAATACTTTTAAGCATCTTACACTATGACCTCATGAATGTATAAAAGGATTTAAATTGAAAATGTCTCATAAAAGGTCAAATTCGTGTACGTAAATGACAATTGTTTTATAGAATCCAGATAAAAATTGTTATAGCTAGGATAAGACATGGCTTTATATTTCTAAGCATCTCATAACCGACACCTGTATGAAGAATAAAAATTGTTGTAAGATGATTTAATTTCATATTCATTGGTATTTTATACATTCATTAGTACTGTGTATTGTCGTTGTATTCCAGATGGGCAAAAGAGGGGCAGATTCGACAGCGGTGTACGATAATACTTATCTGACATTTTTAGCCACCTGTAATGGCTGTGATCGTCTATATACCTTTCCATTGTTTATCCTGAAACCGGTTATGTCAATCCAATTATTAACAATAATCTGTAAATTAACTGTACCGTTAAAAAAATCCAATTGGTACTCACCAATAATACTAGTCCAATATTTTAATACTTCATAGTGGCAATCAGGCTATGCTATCTAGGCGTTGTACTCGCCTCTCAGTTCTGAGTAATTTGGGAACCTTTCACTGTACAGAGTAATAAGTAGCTGAATCAGTTATGTTACAACTTCATTAAATTTAGCATGAAATATTAATAGAAATATGAAATACCTCCCAAGTCATTCAAGTTTAATAAATGGCGTGGTAAATTTAAATTTTTAAGTGATTCATAGCTAAACATGAATAGGAAAAGTCATGCTTAACATCAATAATTATATTTATAAACACTATTTTCTTTATCTGAATAATATGCACGCTCGACTTCCTCTCACCATAAAATTTGGCTCGACACGATGATTGGGCTTTTATAAAGCAACGTTTCTTTAGATGGAGTAGGTGACCAGATGAAGTTTTGATAATAAGTAGTATTGTTAAATGTTTTCTTGATTTACATTTCAAATGATCGAACTAAAACAAGTAAAGAATTATAAGTATGAAGTATAGTCACAATTTAGGATGAAGTTAACGAGATTCATATTTTATTTTACTTTTAATATAAAGACCTACTTTTGGTTATTTGCCAAGACCGAATGTATTCATCTATTCTTTAACCAATCTTTATTCTTTTTGTGCTCAAGTTGAAATGTGATCTTAATGACCAAGGACCATCAGTTTTCAATAGGGCAATTAGTCATATACATTTGAGACATTTAGATAATGATGATTTGCTTTAAGGATAAATGACGTTAATGAAGGTTATTATGGAAGAATTTCGCTATTGGTAAAATTTCTTCTAATAGATAAGTCTGATTATCTTTCAATTAATTAAATACACATCAACATTTCTATACTTTAATATCGTAAAACTAAAATATAGAATTGTACGATTAATTCTTTCAATTTGTTTTCTATGCATAACCCTATTACTCGTTACTGGTTAGCATAAGTTTAATCTAAAGTTCTTTAAACTGAATTATTGGTGGATTAATAACCTAATTGGCACGCGTAAGAATCTTTTTTTCTATCGAACTTTGTAGCGGAACATCTTGCTGTAAATCAACACCTCGCGAACCTTATCCACGAATTTACTAGTACTCTTTAGCTATGAGTACAACTTCGAGTACTTCCAGTATTCATGTTTTAGACTTCTAGTCTACTAATCTTCAATTTCTCCGAATACAGCTGCAATGTCGAGCCAAGATGCTGACACCACGCGTGTGAGTCAACATCAACGTGAAGAGAAGTCAATTTTAAATTTGTAAGTAAATTATTAGGTTTGTAGAAATAATCCGATAGAACATTCCATTAGGCCCATCCCCAAGGTATCAATTAAGTTCAATATACTCTATTTTGGCAGCAACCTGGTAAAACATTACTTTATTTCAACATCTAGAAGTGGTGCTTGTATGTTTTAGTTAATTTATAATTAATTAATTAATTGTAGGCCATAATTAAACAAACAAGTAAACTTTTCGAATCGAGTATTTATTATGACGACCTGAGTTATATCCGGTGTAAAAATCCAGGTGTAAAATTAAGTAAAGTTTTTATGGTAAATGAACTTAGATATTAAGTAAGGAAGTGAAACTCGTTAACGAAAAAGTTATTTTATTAGAACATGGATGCAGTGAATTACATAAATAGAGGTTTCCCTTTAGAAATTACCAAATGTAATGAAAAAATTTAGACATTTAAAGAACCATGTATTTTTAGATAGCCATGTACATCTAAGTACTGTACATAGTGCCATTTTATCTGCTTTGGAGTGTAGGCTGTTAAATGTTGCGGAACAATTAGCTAGAAACTTGCTACCAAATGTAGAAAAGTTTAATGTATTGGAAACTAGTTTAGGTTATTCAAGAAAACAGGCTATGGAGAAAGCAGTAATTAAAATCCAGGATAGCTTGCACCAGAGGAAAGAACAAATACAGGTCCTGTAGGTCCTATATCGTTTCAACAAACAGCAACCATGCAACCTACTACCTATAATACATACCTCCACTTTACCTATAATACCTATTTATAATGCGAACAATAATAGTATCAGTCAAACTATGTCTAATATAAATATTTTTAATAAGCTAAACAACCTGGTAGAACGTTACTTGCAAAGATTCTCAGTAACAAATGGTCTTACAATTCCTGAGCTAATAAAAGTTTTGAAAAATTTCGTTGAAATTTATGAATCTGAAGTCAGCTTATGTGAAAATGAAATATTAACCTTCTTACCATGCAGAAGGTCTCCTGTTAGCCAAAATAATACAATGTAAGCCTATCATGAAAATGCCAACTATCTACATAGGGAAATAGTCAGTTCATTTATCCCTGTAGGTCTACTTGAAAGGATTAGACTAGATATAGTACTTAGGTCACAAAGGCATGATCATCTCCTTTGAGAATATATGTACAATCTTAAAGAGCTCAGATTTCATTTGAAAAACTCATCATTTCAATCAAAAAATTTAACAAAAATATAGGTTGGGAAAACTTGTTTATCCACTAGCCGCCTTTTAGTAATTTTCATAATAAAATTATTATCTGAAAAATAAGTTTACCTAAAGTAACCTAATTTTACACTGAGGTTTAAATAGACAACAGGAAACAGTTTTGTTATATTACCAAATTGACGTATGTTGAAAAGAGTTTATAACTGTACCATATTTAAGAGTGTGTTTTATTTGATATTATCTAACTGATTTATTAGTATGAAATCTATGTAGTATCTAAACGTCATAATACCCCTACAAGTTAGTATTCCCCAAACCTCCTTACAATAGTTACGTACTCCGCTTTTCAGAGCATGTATTAGACTATTTTCTAACTTTTTTGAACGGGTTTACTAAACTGTGAGCTTTACGAGAGAATTACGAGATATAAATAAAGTTACTGTGAAATTAAGTATCACTGTGCAAGCACGTGTGCCCAGTTTGCATGGAAAAAGAACAATAATACAGGGTTATAATAAAAAATGGTGCAGTTTCAGTAATTTATTTATTTCATTTCATTTCATTTCATTTATTTATTTCCACGGCAATCGCCACTTTTACAATACCATTACATACATGTACATGAAATAATCAATAAACTATAAAATACAACAACAATATCGAACAATTTAAATGCAAAGACTATAATATATAACAAAGTACTACTAAAAAAGGCGAGTAAAAACAGAAAAAAAGGTATAGTTGAAACAGAATTATAGAGTGCCATATACTAATTTGATGATTTCTTCTCGAAATCTAGCAGGGCTGGTGGCGAAGAAGTCAACAAGATGTCCCATCTCATTTCCGCTGCGTAGAAGTCGAGGTATCGTACTCTGTTGTTGGTAGGTCGTTGAGTAGTACAGTCTTGCAAAGGTGGCTCGCAGTCTCGTATGCCTAGGAACATGGAAGTAGATTTTGTTGAGTAGTTGCGGGCAATCAATGCTTCCGATGATGATCTTGTGGAGGAAGATAAGATCATGTATCTTTCTACGAGCCTCAAGAGGAGCAAGGCCATGCTGTAGTTGATAACCAGCAATTGGAACATTCATGTAGTGGTGGCCATCTCTGAACCCAGCTGTTCTGACAAGACGATGCTGAACTCTTTCAAGTTGTGTTTTGAGTCCTTCTTGGGAAGGTGACCAGATGGAAGAGTTGTATTCCAGGAGAGGACGAACAAGTGCTTTGTAGAGGATCAGCAGGGCGTCTACTGAAAGATTACGAGTAGAGCGGAAGATAAATCCAAGAGTTGAGTTTGCTCTATTACAGATGTATTGGATGTGCTCAGCAGGGTGAAGAGTTGGTGTTGTGTGATGACGCCAAGGTCCTTTATTTTATCTACTCGATGAAGAACGGTGTTGTAAAGAGAGTAGTTGAAGAGACAGGGTTTAAAAGATCTTGAAAAGGTCATCACAGCGCATTTAGATATATTAAGGTCCATAGCGTTCATAAGGCACCATTTTTAGATATGGAAAAGTGCTGATTGAAGCAGTTGGTGATCAGTAAAAGAGTTTATTTCAATGAAAATCTTTTCATCATCAGCAAATAGTAGCAGCTCAACTCCAAGGCAGTGGTCGATATCATTTATAAAGAGGTTAAACAGATGAGGCCCGAGGAGAGATCCCTGGGGAACCCCTGATAGAGCACTTAATGACCGAGAAAAAGCGCCTCCACATCTAACCTTGAGTGTACGATCTCTGAGATAGGAATGAAGGAACGTCAAAAGAGAGTTTGAGAATCCCATGGCACCAAGTTTAGCCATAAGGTGCTTGTGGCTCACTCTGTCAAATGCCTTAGAGAAGTCTAAGAATATGCAGTCAACCTGCTTTCCGTTTGAGAATGCAGATGTTATGTAGTGGTGGAATAAGGCAAGATTAGTGGTTGTAGATTTACCACTCATAAAACCGTGTTGTTCAGGAATAATTGTGTGTTTCAGCTAAAACTTCAGGCCATCCATTATGAGAGATTCAAATACTTTTGAGAGAGAAGAGAGGATAAATATGGGCCTATAGTTCTTGGCTTCTGTGCGGTCACCGGATTTAAATATAGGTGCAATAAAACCGGGCTTTAAGCAGGAGGGAAATATGCCAGAAGAGAAGAAGCAATTCCAAAAGATGGAGATATGAGGAGCGATAATTGAGCTGCAGAACTTCAGTACAGAAGGAGGGATGTTGTCAGGACCAGCTCCTTTGTCAGGGTTGAGATTCGTAGGAAGATAGTAGTGACATTTCTAGATGTTATATTGGTACCTCTAAAAAGTTCCAAACCAAACGTTTGTTTATAAGCTGGTCTAACCGCAAAATCAGTTCTTGTATTGTTGTTGCGGTGAGTTTTGTGAGTTACTATGTTCTCGGATAAAGATAAAGCAAAGTGTGTTTTATTGTTGGCTAAATTAAAATCCGTAATTTATAGTTCAAGGTGTGTTTCGACGTAAATTTCCAAGAGATCCACCACACATAAAGAACATAACGCCTTGGTTTGAACAATTTGAAGAAACTGGATCATTTAAGGAACAGAAATCAACCGACAGACCAGGTGTACCAGACGGAACGGTTAAACTAATTAAACATTTGGCAATTAGAAGTCGAGGGCGGTCCATCTCTCGTCGAAGCGTTGAATTAGGTGATGCAAAACTAACAAATTTTACAAAAAAAGTCAAATATTACATTCTTATAAAATCCAAATACTATATAAGTTGAAACCTAATGATTGTGTAAACCGTTACAATCTCGTTGTTGAAATGTTGGGCAGAATAAGTGAAAAGGAACCATTTTTAGATTATATTATTTTTACAGACGAAGCTACTTTCCATGTAAATGGATGTATTAACAGACACAGTTCATGAATATGGGGCTCTGAATTCCAAATATAAATGTTGGGAAACAACGCGAATCGCCTAAAGTAAATGTTTGGTGTGGTACGATGAAAAATCACGTTATAGGGACTTTCTTCTTTGCTGAAAAAAAAAAACTATTAATGGAGTTTTGTATCTCGACATGTTAACCAATTATTGTTTTTCTCAGCTAGATACACTTGAAAACATTGATAAACTTTATTTTCAACAAGATGGTGCTTCTTCACACTTCAGTGCATTGGTCACGGAAGCTTGAACGAAAGATTTGAAAATCGATGGGTAGGCCACCATGGAGTCACCTAAGGTTAAAGAGACACCTTGTGATTTTTTTCTTGTGGGGGTACATCAAAAGTGTTGTTTATTCACAAAACATTCTCGACCTGAATCACTTAAAACACAAGATTAATTAAGCAATGACAACCATAACCGAAGAAATTTTAACGAATGTTTGGAGAGAAGTTGAGTTATCGTTTGGATTTTTGTGGAGCGACTAAGGGCACACATATTTAAATTTATTAATTACGTAAAAAAAACTGTTTGAGACGAATTAGATGAATAAACAACATTAACTGTAAGTAATTCGGGTTTCTTAAAACCACGTTCGAAACCGCACCATTCTCTTATGATAACCCTGTATATCAAATGTTTAAATACGAAAAAATAATAAAGTTATAACATACACCTGAAAACAGAACATCCACTCGAAACGTGAACACATAACATTCGTACAATTTTGTTCAAGTAGAATGCTTTAAAGAATTTGTTAAGGAATGGAATTAGTTTGACGTTTTCGTAATGATAACTCGTGTTTTAACCGTCAAATATTCAATTGTATCAAAGCTCCATTTGTATGTTTTATCGATAAATTGTCTATAAAAAGAATGTGACTTCTATCACTATTTATACTTATTACATAACAAAATACTCATCTATTACAGCTCAGTGAATCCAAATGATCATAATCCTTGAATATATGAAGCAATATGATGGGAAGTTGGTTATTATACCGGGACGAGTTATAAAACTTGTAAAAACAGGTTAGTCAAAGGAATATAAATTGCGAAAGGTATACAGAGTTATGAGCTGATTAATAGTCATGACACAAAATCCCTGAGGTAACGATAGATCACTTGGGTGATTTACCTTTTTGTAGATAAATACCTCTACTATTAATTCAGTGATGGAAGATTTATCACATACACTATTATTTCATATCAAACCATTTAAATACTATTCATAGCCAAAACTGCTAAAAGTGTGTTTTAAAACAAAATTGTTAATATTAAACTAGTAGGTAAATATAATTTGGTATATATATATATATATATATATATATATAATATATATATATATATATATATATATATACATATATTTGATACGTGGTTAGATTAACTGTGACCAATAACCATACGACGATAATGTTATACTTTTTTAAGGAAACGTAATACTATACGATTTGTATAGTTCAACATTTGTATGTTTAGTCCAACATCAGCTTGGATTTTATACTTCTATGATTGTTTTACAATATCATGTTGTTGTTCCATATATATACCGCGATAGATATGTTATAGTGTTTTAAAATTACTTATATTTTTAAAATTATTTTTACTTTTCATAATAACAATTTTTCTCTATTGGTCCTTATGACATTAAAACTTGGTTTATACGAGGGGTATTAGAAAAATAAGGTTCCCTATGCCGCCGAGACAGAATGCGATACGTTGGGAGACATCTGGCAACACTGTCTTACTCATCAGCTGTCCCTCTCTCTATCCATACCACTCGCGCCTCACTACGTCCAACAGTGCCGGCCTAGCTGCATTCAAAGATGGAGCTCCCTATCGTTGTTACCGCCAGATGCGAAATTCGTGCTGTGATACGTTTTTTAAATGCAAAACAGATTTCATCTATTGAAATTCATCGTCAGTTAATCAAAGTTTATAGGGAAAACTGCATATCTGTTCAACACGTTCGGAAATGGTGTAGAGAATTCAGTGAAGGCCGCATGGAAATTCACAATGAAAACCGAAGTGGACGGCCTTCAGTTTCAGATGGAGTTGTTGAAAAAGTTGAGACAATACTGATTGAAGATCGGAGAATCATCATTCACAGGAACAACAGTAAACTCTGACAGATATTGCGACACATTAAGAAAAACTGAGACGCGTGATCCAGAACCGCTGGAGAGGAAGATTGTCCAGTGGTGTGAGGCTTCTCCATGACAACGCTCGACCTCATGTCTCACGTCAAACTCAATAACTGCTTAAAAATTTTGGCTGGACTATTGTGCCCCATCCCCCCTACTGCCCAGACCTAGCCCCAAGTGATTATCACTTATTCCCAAAATTAAAGGACCACTTGGGTGGCCAACGCTTCAGTACCAATGGTGAAGTCAAGGAAGAAGTTACTCAAAGGATTGGCGGCAGAATTCTACACATGGGGATAGAAAAGTTGGAGCATCGTCTACAAACGTGTTTGGACAGAAACGGTGATTATGTGGAGAAATAGCTTAACTTTTACGTGTTAAATTGATGTATAACACTAAGTAGAAATATAGAGCTGTCTAATTAAAAAAAATCATGGGAACCTTATTTTTCTAATACCCCTCGTAGGATAAACATGTTTCAACAAATGATAATTCCTTAGACTCAATGTTAAGCGCATAAGTAAGTGATTTATACAAGCTATTGACAATGGAGGATTGGTGAAAACCTAAATGTAACACAATGAAGCACACGGTTTCATATTGAAAACTGTTCATATTTTGAGGATTTATGAACTAAAACCAAAAATTGAACCGATGTTGGTTGACTACACTTTGAGGTAGAAAATTAAGTAAAAGTACTATGTAGGCTACCTTATATTTACTTTATTGTAGGTATCCACTTAAAATGAGAATTCCGTATGAATAAGCATTGACACACATAAGCAATATATAAATGTGTTAGATTCTGGTTCGAATGTGACTCACACTTTTGTAAGTTTTCAATGAAGAATTACGAAGGAATAGTGCAAAATCAATTAAATATTATTTTGTATTATACTTAAAAGGTAGTGTTAAAGAATATTTTATTATTATATGTAGTATTGGAAGTAATTAACTATCATTGTTTTTCAGTATGTCTTGGAATTTACAGGTAATTTAGATGAGTAGACAGATAAAACTATATATGAAGGAAATTTTTCATAAATTAACACAAGCACGTTGTTATTAAATACAAAAGTAATTCCTGACTACCAATCAGTGTTTAACTAGTAGGATTCGTGGCTTGGAATGTAGGAAAAATATATGTTCAGTGTTTGAAAATTATTTTATACTCTGGCTTAAAGAATCTCTAAATTAAAATATATTGGAGATTTATAAATTAATGTAGTTTAAAAATTAAGAATACATAATCAGTATTTTTATGTAATTTTTTCATCAAAATTAGTGTCGTAAGGGTTAATGAATAATAGGGTGTAGTATCGATAGAATTTATGAATATTTGCCATAGTGTATTCACTGTGCAATAATGGCAACACACAGTTCTTGATTAGCTGAACATTGAATAGAGTCCTATGTATAATCCCATAGTTAATGATAATCACTAGCATATCGAGGTCAATACCTGCGCTATTGTACTTTTAGATACTGCAGTATCCACAAACAAAATATACTTTATAACCTAATTTATTAATTTATTGTTCTTATATGATATTTTAGTGAATAAATGATAGCAGTGTAAATTATACAGTTTAAAAATATTTAACGAAATACAGTAATGACACAATTTAATACTTAAAGTGTTTACACTGAAACATACTTATAGTTTAATACACGTATAATTTCCTATCAAACCAACTCACCCTTTTTATTTAATGAAGCCTTTCGATGTAATGTTGCCTTCACCAGACACAATATAAAATTAAATACAAGATGTAAATCCATAAATCTTTACACTTAGGTATATTTGACTACTAAGTTGTCTTGCTTGGGTATTTCGAAAAAATAAGTTATCGGTAATTATTAATTTGTAACTACACTATGTAAAATTTTACGTTGATAGGTTATTGTAAAATCACATAAAATATTTTATTTTGTCTGTTATATTGATTTAATTGGTTTCTGTGCCCACAAAATTTATGTATTACGATTTAATGTGTTTCAATATCTAGGTATTGTTATAATAACTGTAGATTTTCTTTATAGATGGTATATCCAGTATTGTTACTAGGTGGGCAACTTAGAGTGTCTCTTCTGTGTTAAATTGTATAGATAGTAATGTTCTTTGAATTGTAGCCATTATATTGTATTTGATAATATATTTATTTGTTTTAATTGTATTTTCAACATGTGTTGGATTTTTCAGTTTGCACTTCGAGATATTTTTGTTTTTATGTACAATAAGGTACATTTTACTTTGAAGATTAAAAGGAAGTATGTAGTCCAAAACTTCCACTGGAAGATGAATAAGTTAAAATTAGATTTTAAATCAGTGAAGCCAAACAAATTCCTCTGAGGTTAGCATATCCCAACATCTTAGATTCCCAGGTCATTCCACTACGCATTGTTAACATAATTAACCTTTTATTCCTCTAAATTGTATTAACATCGCGTAAGTGGTTGGTCAGCGGAGTATCGTCACTTTACCGAACGGCTTTCCAAATTGTGAATCAGGATCGTTGGTCTTGATCGACGTTGCTAATTTTGTACAGGGCATATTTCGCTTTAACTCTCTTTAATTCAAGTTGGGGATGGTTTTAGAATCTTCTTGTTCCGCTTCATATGATTTTAAAATGTGGTTTTTCCGCGTAATTGAATATTCTCCTTTCAATGCTCTGTGACTCTGAGTGTGAGCGGTGTATGTACTCTGCTCCCATCTGTAAATGTCCCTCTAGGCAGTGCTTCGACACTGTGAAAGTCTTTTTGTAGGATAAAATATATCTGAGTCGTACCTTGCTGTGCGTGGCAACTGAATACTACTTCGGTAAGTGGCATAATTCTTCTCATACAACAATTTTCTTTCTATGCACGCTTCTCCCTTCCTTCACACACTTCTGTAACTCTCTAGATGATTCAATTATATTGTGACAATATTTTCATCGTATTTGAAAACCATTATCAACTGGCATACCTTAGAACGAAACTGGCAAAATTAATAATAATGCATATCAACTTATAACATGCGAGATTAGGAAGCGGAGACGTGTCGTGAAGCTCAACTGATCATTGACCTATATGGCTTCTTTATCAGAGGCCATTTTTTTCACATGTTTCAGCCAAAGCCGTCAATCCTTCATGTAGCAACTAATTAGTATAAATTAAGTGTTACAAAACCACGTTTATATCTGAAAATGAAGTCCATTTCAACAGGTCAGATTCAATGGTGGTGACAAAAGGTAAGTACCTAAAGAAAATATACCTACACTATTTTCTTAGTTTTTAATACACTATCCACAGAACAATTTGAGCTATAGAAAATACCCAATTCATGGCTATCTATTGGCTACTCGACTTAAGAAGCAACCTGCTACTTACGCCCCATTTATATCAGTATCGGAAAATCATTGATCACTTTCATATAAAAGTGTTCAGGACTATAAGATGCACGTTGTTCAATCTAACCTCAGGGGTTACTTTATGACATTAAGTTCTTCCTGTCTTGGTTTCTTTTAATCTACCAGTCCTTTAAAGTAACATATCACTGAAATCTTAGTGTACGTCATTTTGGTTTTTACATTTTGGTCTTCCAGCCTTTGGGAATCTCCAGCGTTGGAAAACCTAAAAACTTTTAAAAATTGCCGATAACTGGACAATTCCATGCAATGGTTTTTGCAACGTCAATTCTCCCAACCTTTAGAATCATTTAGACTCTAGACGTTTTAGAGCTACTGGAACCTCTGTTTACTATTAATTCCTTTCTCTAGAAGCTGAAAACTCTGAAAAAGTCAGTGCTGCCTGGTAGCTTTTCTTTTTGTAAATCTGCTCTAGCCTGCTAGTTTTATTTACTAATGAAAGTTAAAAAATAAATAATTTAACTTCACTTAACAAATTACCCCTTTTGTTTTCCTGTCCCTTAACAAACTCAACGCTCCACGTTCCAGTAAAATAATATATGTACCATTATATTATAAATTAAATCGAAACTTATTCATCGCCAGCCTTAACAATTAATCCGAAAAAGTTTAAAAAAGAAATATTAAATGTCGTGCTTGTATTCTTTCTCTGTTGTTGTTTTCCTTTCTCTCGGTACTGGTGCCGCAAATTTAAAGCTTTGTCCGCTGTAGTTACAGTCTGTTGTTCGTTCTCCGTATTCACGATTCACTGCCTGCATACATTCATAGCTGCTGCTCTCGCCTCGGTAGAACTCAGTCAGATTGTGATGAAAGATGAGAACATCTTCACTTCCATGCAGAGCACCGTAAGCTTTCAACGTTACGTCTTCTTAAGTAAACATGGAGTTTTCAAGAAACGGTGGTGAGGGACAAATAACATTCCATATATTACGGGTTATATGTATCTCTATAAGATTAAATGTCAGTTAGTATATTTTAATACTGAAGGAAATTGGTCTGTTTCTTAGAGATGTTAAGCAATAGGCTATTTATAAAATGTACAATTTACTTTGCTGTGGATAACAGAGGGATATTTTATGAGTAAGCTACTGCATACGTGTCCTCCTATGTTGATTCACTGGTTAGATAAATAAGTCTTATGTTACTGTTATTTATAAAAAGTATTATTATTTCGCATGCATTCTTTAAACTTGGTTACCTACATAGTATTTAAATAGTAAATATTGATGTAATGGAATGATGAAATAATAAAAGTGGATGGTTTATTCAACCAAGCTACTTTTTCAGCCCTTATTTACTCTGCACTTAGCGTCCTATACGTTCGCAAAATGTTTGTCATACAATTTAGACGATCAATACGACTATGAAGACACAGCAAGTTTCGCATTTATATATCTCTAAATGCAAAATTTGAATCTGTAAGTGTAAAATCAGAGATTATAATATATTTCATTGATATTATCTTAAATTGTTTGGATTAAATTTGCTGTTAAATATGTTTTCGTCTAAACAATATTATTAACAATATGATTATTAAAGTAGAGTAATTTGTTACATTATTTACTAAAATATCGGAACTATTCAATTAGGCATTCACCATAGATATTTGAAATGGATTACTTTTTGATTTAAAAATTTAGGTTACCTTCCTCTAGTGAATGCTCCTAGGAAAGTGCTCCTAGTGGGACTTATACTAATATCTTATAATACTAAAGAAATAGAATGTGTCGAGAATCCAATTCAATAAAAACAGATTTAAAGATTATTATACATTTTTCGACGTTATTTACAAATTGCAATTCCCTAATCTCTTTTCCCTTATGTTTAGCTAATTGCCCAATAAGCCATCATTAAGTCCCAAGAAAGTTTCAATTATGTTTCAACTTATAAAAGAACTGCAAGCTCAATCCTGAAAGACCTTTAGGTATTGTATTATGTAGTTTTTATAAAGTAGCTGCTAAGAATAAAATAAATTCAATACATTACATTTCTTCTTAATTCAATAAATTTCTTCCTTAGTCAAAACTAACAATAGGTAATATAAATTGGCTGTATGTCCGTACATTAGCTATGTATGTCAGTCGCTCTGATATGAAAACCTATTATATTGGTTCATTATAAGGCAAATACAAGTCAACAACTCCCTAAAGTAATATTTAGTAGTTATCAGTTTTGCTACTGACATGCGTTTTTGGACTTTAAATATTTGGTATAACTGCCACCCCTTATATATTATACTTTTTAACTAAACTGTTTGATATTGTGTTATACATTTTACCAGAGTTAACCTATCTTTTCATTTACCTATTTACCCAAAACAATATAATGCAATCCTGCGCACTATTTTTGTACCTAAGATTTTAAAATGATAACCTTGCTAGTGGTGATTAGTGCATATGCAACGCTGGCTACCCCAAAAATGTAATTTTTGCCACCAATAACTAATATATTGTACCGAAATACTTTAGTTATATAATGAGGGTCAGTAAACAACGAGCGGAAGTAAGCGTGTGAGCGCAGGGCTTGTGAAACAAAGGTATTAGCCAACAGGATTGTAGGATTAGAAGCCCCGTAACATTGGTGTCGGGAAGGGTGCAGTAGTGCGGGCCAGACCAGCTCTCGCACCACCTCGCCGGTCACGGCGTGCGGTTCGACTGTCCGGTTCCAGTCAGTGTTATTTTATAAAAGTGTAACAAAATTAGAAAGAATAATGGTCTGTCAGTTTAAGTGTTATATTGTGCTTGTGTTATTTTGTTTAAACTTTCAGTTACGTGACATATGTGCCCATGCGCGACTCGTGAGTGTTTTTGATAAGGATCACTGTCTGGATGAAACTCATGAAGGCGGGCATCAGGACAAGATCGATGGGAGTAAACAGGAAGATGAAAGTGATTCATTAAATAACGACCGTGTTACTGAAAGCAGCAGTAAAAGTTCCGTGCTGGAGGAAGTGATTGAGAGTATTGCAAACGAGCAAATTTACGAGGAATCGGGTAACACTACACAATACGAGAAGGCGAGTTATGTGATTCGAAGTCAGCTCCCGGAAAGGGGCGAGACTGGGGGTGGGGCAGTTGACGTTTACGATCTGACGTCCCCTGAAACGCCAAAAGTTTTAGGATCAGACAATAAAGACGGGGGAGAGACCTATGAAAAACCGCCAGGAAATAAACACCACTCTGAAATAAATTTCAGTGAGAATAAATCCGAATCTGACAATGAATTTTTAGATAATCATTCTATAAAAAGTCCTGAAATTAGTAAACATCCCGACTTACTCTCATCAGACGTTCGAGTTCAGGGATTCATGAAAAGTCACATCGATGTACCAGTTGATTCTTCAACGATCAGCATTTTAGCAGAGCAGTTGACAGTTGTTGAACATCCACACGCTGAACGCTTGAAGACGGATATGGATAGTAAGTCTGTAAATCCACCAGAAAAGCTGACGATGGAGGAAACTATTGGAAGTATTTGGAAGGAAGGTGATAACCATGATAAGTACAAACAAGATATAAGACCCGCTGTTTCTCGCGGATTTCTGGATGACGAAATTCCTACTCCTTTGAAACTCGTTATGGATGAAGACGTATCTTCGAATAAAATCACTGAACTGTCTGCTCCCACCGAACCCCCAGTGTCAGAATCTGATATAAGAACACATAACATCTCAGTACCCATTGAACAATTAGAAAATACAACTGAAAATTCATCAGCCACCCTCTTTTCTACGACTGGTGTATTATTAGAAATAAATAAAAATAAGGCTGAAGATGTCAAAGACATCATCACTGAGCTCAAAAGCATTGACATGGATTCTAAAATTATGAAAAATCGAAACGAAAATGAAACCTTTAGTGATAATGAAACCAGAATGCAAGAGAAAGAGCTAGAGCAAGAGAAACTTCCTGTACCTGAAAGATACTATGCTTTCAATTTAGTAGGAAAGGACGATGTTGAGCAAAGTTACAGCAATAGACAAAAAGAAATGACGGACTTCAATGAGCCTTCACAATCTTTAAGAGATTACGAAGACAGTTTTGACGAATACAAAGAGATTGTTAAACGTCCTTTAAACGACTATGAAACGTTTTCTAAGAAAAAAAATGATCCTGGTGTCTTATTTGAAGACTGCCCAGACTGTGATCTTCGACTTCTTCCCATTAGGCCCTCAGAGCAAAGAATTGCACCCGATGTAGAAGAAGAGACGCTTACGTCTCCAAAGATAAGGTTTGCAGAACTTCCAGAAGGAAGGGATCTTCAAATTAATTCGCTTGGTCTCTCAGATGGTATCTTTGTGTTTAGTTACCTCAGCGAGTTCCTTTCGTGGATACAGCCGAATGAATTTCCAGTTGGTAAGTGTATCTTATACTATAGCACTTATGTTTGATGTATTTCTGTTAATACAGAGAGAAGCAGTTATGTTAAGGTAATCAAAGCAATTGACTATCTGAGCTTTTAGTTTAAGTTTTTAGGAAAATCCCCTCCTAGTATATTAAAAATTTAAAATAAATCCTTGTGTAATAACAAAAAAAGTATAATGAATAATATGAATAATAAAATATTTTTAATGTTAAGAGAATAAATTTTAGAGGTTGTGACAAAGTATTCAAATGAATTTTTAAAAATTAATCCAATTGAAGTAGGAGAGTACCATTTTTAAAATTTGGTATAACGTTGATATATAACTTAATATGCATATTCACTTGCATTCTTGACTTCTCCAACATATCAGATTATTCTTAATAGCTAATATTTTAAGGTGAGAGTTTAAACTCTGTGTAAATACTGCACATGCTAATGTGTTCGTATAGCTACTAAACAATTACGGTTTAAATCATTATAAAATTTAAACCTTTTCATTCCATTAAATTAAAATATAAATTTTAGCAATTTTATGAATAGAATATCCAATATAATACAAAAAGTATAATATTTGAAACTTTTACCAATATGTACAAGTTGCTTCAAAATTGGCAAATGGGACTTTACTAATCTTGGTTATGTACTGCATATTTTCATTTTATAGTTAGATAGAAACTTTGACAGACCTTTTCCCTAGCTAATATTAGGAATATTTATATATTTACCTTTTTAGAATTTCCAGGGAATTGTAATATCTTTCAGTGTAAAGTTAGGTATCTGAGTCTAAGTAATTGCCTTACTTTGAGAGGATGCAATATACTTCAATACATTAAATTTCGTTCATTAACCCAATTTTCGTGTAAAGATAATATATGCATTATGTGTATTTATCTTAAATTATTGTATTAACATTATTTTGTGTTGAAAGATTACAATAAATAAAAAAGTATATAAATATATTGGAATGTATTTCACACAAATAACGTATATTATGTTACTTAAGCAGGAGTAATATTACGAATCAATTTTAAAATGAACTTTTTTATCATAAATTTTCAATTTGTTCATATTTAAAATACTTAAAAAAAGATCAAGCAGGTGTTTGTTGTCAGTAAATATTTACGAAATGTAATTATTTTATATTAGTCTGCGATTGAACCAACTTTCATAATACATAGAACAGGAGAGTAAGTCAACAATTTTATGTAATCCGATATTGTATTTTAAAGTACAATGAAAACCCATGGCTATAATAATTAAGCGTTTGATAACAATACAAATCTCATACACAACTAATACGCCATTATTGTCTTCTACTGTAACCGTAAATGGAATTTAATAAATACAGTAGTTGGCAAAGCTCACTACACCATCTGAACTTTACATTCTTTATTGTGCATGGTGTAAGAAATTATTTTGAATTTTTTTTATTTACGCTAAAAGGACTCTATGATTGATGGTCGAATAGCATAACCAAATTTGTCTACTAAAACTTCGTGGTTTTACTTACTAACCAAATCTCTAGAGGTTCATGGCATGTATTAGTAGTACAATTTAACAAGTATAATAAGGTTGATAAAACATTTGCTTATGATTTGAAATTTATAACTTTTAAATAATTTTAACTAGATTACAGAGTTCAGCATTTTAAAGATGTCGAGGCCAAATTTAAATATGTTTGTACGTACTTCAAAGCTGGGTTAAATTCGTCAAAGTAGAATATTATTCTCCTAGAGACTAGATTAAGGGATTAGAGTAATCGTAATTTAAAAAATGTATATCTCATTCTGTACAATTAACCTTTGAATAATCTATATTGGCATATTTAAGCTTTTTTCGATTATTAAATAACAGTCACTGTTTTTATGTATTGGCAGTGCAATATAAAGTTTAAAATCATGTCGTGTCTGGGTATTGTTTGGCCTTAATGGGTACTATAGTAAATTGCAGTTTTATAAAAGAGGTTTATATATACTTGGAATCTGTGAGAAGGTTTAGAGTATTGTTGTTTTCAAAATTTCATATTTCAGCTTGTATGAACTATTTTAGTAAACTTTGGCTTCCATATTTTTTACTAACTAACTATGCATTTAACAAAATCCAATCTTCAGCAGTTATGGATGCAAAAAAATTTTCATTTTATGTCGCGTGAGACATCATTGGAAAATGGTTATAAGCGCTGAGTGGCTATTAATTTAGAAAGGGTTAAACAAACTTATGTATAGTAGAAGCATGTGTTCTGATTAATATTGCCAGATAACATCAAAAATTGTAAATAGCAAGTCGGAGCTTATCAAAAATATGTCAGCTTTAATTTTGTTTTTAATTTGATCGTTTGCAACCTATATGCAACTTTATATAGGCTATTAACCCTCAATTTATGCTATATTAGATAGACGTACATGTCCCAGTTAAGGTGATATTTACTTTGATTTTATCTCGAATATTTATCATAGAACTTTAACATTTAACTACATGGGTTACAGCAATAATATGTAGTTACATATGGCAAATAATGTTCAGTTCGTTGTCACATAAACTGCGACAGAAAGCTTACGACGCAGAGGTAGATTGAGAACAGTTAGTCTCACTCAGTATAGACCAGCAGTGAAGGTGTAATGAAAAATACAACGCCTTCCCGGTTTTTAATAACGAAATTTTAATGAGAGTTATTAAGTTGTAATGAATCGTTTGGTTTAATGAATTACAAGAGGAAAGTAGGTATGAAAATATTGTTCTGTCCCAAACGTTTAATTTTAAATTGGTGCAAAGTTAAAAAAAAAACTTTAAAACAAATGATAAAACTCTATTTAAATTTAACTTGTATGTTTACGCTCATTTATTAAACAGAGGTGGAGATTTGTTTTATCTTCATACTTGTATTTGGAAATTATTTAAAAATTCATACTTGTACCTAATAAGCAGTAAGCCAAATTTGCGACTTAATGGGATGCGAAATTTCTTGTCCGTTTGTTTGCCTGTCTGTATTCCCTCAGAATATTTAGAGAATTAATTTGAGTTTTCCTGAATATGCAAGTCAGATCATTCAGATTATAAAGAAAGTCCTTCCATGAGATGATCTGAATTGGCCAGGGTGACCTGCATATCTCCCAAAGACCAAATCATGATTACAAGGTAACTTTTAGTAGTTCTAGGTTAACGTTTAGGTTGAGAGAGCTTTTCGGAAAGTAGGGTGAACCATATCCAACGAGGATTCTATCGAGAAAACGCCCATGACCTTGACACAGCGAAACGTTTAACGCATCAGTCTGGCGTACTCAACCTTCTAAATCTAATGCCATCCTATTGTAAGAATTTCACCCTTTACACAGCATTCTGACAGTATCTATTCTCGTTGGCGTGACTCATTCACGTACAGCCGAGGAAAGAGTTAATACGTTACAAAATTGTATTGAAACATACGTGTGAGTGAAACATTTATATCACAACCTTATTATTATTGGTCTACACCTACTTTTCCCATTTCAATGAAGGCCGATAGTTTAAAAAAACAATACAAATATAAATAACTTAGTTTGTAATCAGTGGTGATAATTACTTAAACTAATTATTAGTTATTTACTTCATTTATGGTGATATTTCAGATTCAATTTTAAATGTTATAAAGTGGCGTATAAATGGCAAACATTGTGTATATATGTCTTTACCTAAATTATTTTAAAATCCAAATCACATATTGTGATTGATATTTCTTTGGAAACAACCATAACAAATTTGTTAATTCTAATTATGCTAGGGGAGGATTTATAGATGTTACGTCTTAAACAAGAATATAATAATTGTAACAGTTTTAGAATCTATTATTAATAATTGTCATCATTAATAGTAATTTAATATCAAAATAATATTAACATGGGAGACCAATGCGTACGAGCATGTCTTAAACCCGTTTTGATCTGGCATTTTATAATATTTTCCATTTAATATAAATACCTTTTTGTAGGTTAAACTGGCTCATTGGTAGTTTAAGCAATAAAGAACATGAATATTTCCACAACATAACTTGGATTTGTTTTAATAATGATTTTGAAATGCATCATTAAGCATTTGGACATAGGTCGTATGTGAACCAGGCCCTTTAATAGACGAAAAGGCTGTGGAATATAAAGTTCTGGAAATAAATGTTAAATGACATCCGCATGTGTCAGAGGTTATGCCGGAAGTGAGCGGAGCGGTGCCGGAAGTCTCGGGAGGTAATGTTTGTAACTAGGGCAGGCGCAGTGCCAGCGATTCGGCGTGGCTCTCGATGGATTTATCCCTTGGCATTGAGTAATTATCAACCCCGGTCTTGGCCCTGGCCTCAGGATGACAAATGCATTGTTTTCCACCTTTCCCGACGCTGAGTGCTGGTAATTCTCTTCTTCTTTTATTCTGATGATGATTGTTTACTGTTGATCTTTCAAAAGTCGACTAATTAAAACCCTCTGTAATACTTTATTCCCCGATGTAGATTTTTGCTTTATAAATGATGATGTCCATATAGACAAATATGACGTGGCCTACCGATTACATGTTAGTATTTGTGTAAAACATATTTAAAAAGTAAAGTAAAGTAAAGAATGTCTTATTTTACCAGGCAAAGTTAGGGCTAAGAAGCCCTCTCTAACACTTAACCTGAGGACCAACGGCTTAAAGGTGACTTCCGAACCACCACCAATGGCCGGGCAGGCGGGCCGCTTGCAAGGACAAGATCGCTCAGCGGTCACCTGTCCAAGCAGCAGCCACGCTCGGCGTTGCTTGATCTGGTTATCTTGCGATAACCGCCGTACCCACTACACTGCGCCATTGGCATATTTAGATGTATAACAGAAAATAACCAAATAAAAAGCAGTTGATGGGCGAAAGTAAATGGTTGGGAGCTTCTAGCCCGAGAAGTGAGTCAAGTCCTGAAGGAGTTACTTTTTGTTCATCAACCTTTCGTTAAAAATATATAGTAATCGAGTCCCTTGTACATATTGTACTCATGTACTGAATGACATGTTTTATAATTTAAAACAACAAATATATTTAGCGAAGCAATAACCAACTCTCTCGTGGGACTGAAACATGTTCTTTAATGTTTATCTGTCTATATGTCTGCTAGACTGCCCACGCAATATCTCGAAAACTAACTAATCTGAAGAATTGAAATTGTGCATGAAGCCTCACTTCTATGTGAGAAACACTTAGTTCGATGATGGTACATGTCACTCCATATGATTTGGCTGAGCATTAGCAAATAGTTTTACATCAATCTTAAGAGTAATCAATATGGCATCGAGAAAATAGCTAAATAAATAAATTTATAAACAACGCAATAGTAAAAAGTTTAATTCTCCCAACACACAAAGCATTATTTTTATACTGACTTGGCGTTTAGACTTTTATTATTTAAACACTTATATGAAACCAAATTTAAGTAACAAAAATCTTAATGTATCACGTGGCACGACATACCAAGAAAGGTTTTATATGTAGATTTTAAGTGTTCTATGAAATTTCATGTCTTTTTTATAGTCTGTCTGACTGTCCGCAAAACATCTTGAGAATTAAATCAGATACATTATTTATTTTGTTGATTTAAAAGCTGAATGGTGATGGATAGTATAAAACATAAAACTCAGAATACTATCCATGAGTTTATGTTGGAGTTTCTGATAACTGTGAGTTTGTTTCCTCTTTTCAGTATTACATAAGTGATTGTTAGAATGAGAACTCATTTCAACAACACGGGTTGCCGTAATGTAATTCACCACCAACTAGATATCCCATGTTCGTAAACAATCAATTCATATAGAATATATTAGATTTTGCTATTACAATTTAACATAAAATACTGTTCAAATGTAAACATATTCGTATTAAATATGTCCCGTTATTTAAATTTAACTTAGATATAACAAACCCGTACATGATGATAAACATAAATAAAATAAGTGGTCGTGACCTAATAAATAGAAACTAGATGTAGAAAAATAGCTTAACGGGGAGCGATGTTTTCATAAGTGGAAAAACCACTAACAGTTATGATATGAATTTCTTCTGCCCGAAGGTAAGTAGATGTTGGTTTCTATAAACCCATTGGGATACTCCATAACTTAGAGGTTTAAACTGGTGGTTTGTTTAAAATGACATGACACTTAATGGAATACAACTTAACCTAATATCCAAAAACACCAAAAAGGACGCTGAGTGTAATGTGCTGTATAAATGTTTTGTGTTCATCTAATGGAACGGGGTATTTATAAGAAAATCAGAGGCAAAAACAATAAAAATGTAATATCTTTCACATGAATATAATATTTAGACGCACTGCTTATAAATTTTGACACAATCGCTTCAAGTAATAACAAATCATTGAAATTGTTTACATACATAAAAATCTTTATAATGGTCAAAAGTAAGGGAAAAAACAGCATATGTTCGCAATCAAAAACAGAAGTGGTCACTCACAATTATAACCATCGTGCTGATAGCAGTCATCAGTCAGAAGGCAGTGACGAATGCTGCCAATCAGACGCTGATTAGCGGCTCTGATTGTCGAGATAATGGGTTCGTTACTCGCCTGACGGAACGCGCGCGATTGCCGGGTAATTTGTTTTCCCGCCACTCAATCACTCCACCTCTTTATGTTCCAGTTCTTTGACACCCAGCATTTTAACAAATGATGCACAATTTACCGCTATCGTAATAGATAAATGACTATTCGGCTCAGACTATCTCATGTCTCCGTTTAGTATTTTAACTGTTGACACTTTAAAAAATGTACTACAGTGTAATACTGTTAGATCACAAATATAGAAGCATTTACATTACGTAAGTAAACTGTCCTATTCAGGTCAGTGTAAGAGACTTCATGTTCGTTTCTCAAAATGAAAACATTGTTTTTTTCGTATTGAAACCTGTTTACCAAATGTTTCAGCTTGTTTTAAGGTATTGTAATTAAATATTTTATTTCATGTCATTCTCAGTCCTTTAAGATACTTCCTAAAAGTAAAGAAAATCTCAACTTTTAATCACTCTAAGACAATTAAAGAAAATTTATATTGGTAATTTTCTTAATGTTTGCAGTAGGACTCAAGGAATAGTATGTAGAGATTATATGTGAACCTGTAGACACGTACTTAGATAAATTATAACCTTCCTAAATGCTTTTAATGAAATATATCTTCAGAATATTGTATTATTTTGTAAGAAAAAAGTGTACGAACATTTTCATCAAATTGGATGTACAAATTATCATTATTTTTTGGACCTGATTTCATTACCCAACGCATATATGCATAATCTGAAGATCCACTAAGCCCTTAATATTACTGAATTAAATTATTCAATTATTTGTATTGGGCATACGGATTTGAATAAAAATACTAACATGTGTTAAAAAACAAAGTAAATGTTAAAAGACTTGATTTCATTATTTTTTTAGTTATAAAAATTGTAATACTATACATTTATTTCAATAAATATTGATTCACAAAAATTACTGATCTCGAACCTGGATTTCTGATTTTCAGACGATTGTATTCTCAGTCAAGTTTCATTGTTCACTAACCACATTAATACATTTACATCAAAATTGATTGTTTAAAAGAGAACTGTTCATGTGAAATTCTAAGTTCGTAACTCAGTGTGTGTAGCAGTTATCGTGTTAACGTTTGAAAAACAGAGTTCGATTGCTCGATCAAATGCGCTGGAAAGGTTTGCTGATGCATCTAAGTAAGCAATTCAGATTGTGCAGTTCCGTGTGCTACAGTCAAACAGCCATAGTGATAGAAACCAAGAATATGCTAATTAACAAGGTTTTTATATCTTCCCCAACCAACCCCATTGAAAGAATTTGCTTACTGTAATCCAAGTAACTCAATTTGTACAAATTCCTAGCCACAACCATTATGAACCATAATGTCTACCCGTGTAGACGTATTGCTTTCATGGGAAGTATTGATATCCATCCAAAGAGATTCGTATTGATTGCTTGACTCAGGTATCTTGCGACGTTCGCCATATTGAATAGTGTTGAGGTTCCGGATAAAAGATACGATGTATTCAACTGTTGGCTGTCAACTGCTTTATGTATTGTTGCTTTGGAAACATGAACAGAATAGGGTAGGTGAATTTGCAGAGTTTGAGGATGAAGCTATTGGTTAAGGCATCAACATATTGCGTCCGGGAACTTCCAAAACAATAATTTCCATATTCATATGATGCAAGCCCGTCTTACAAAATAGAGACGTTTGAGACGGCCGCCCTGCAAATCACCGTCTCCACTCACTCCTATGTTAGCCTAATTTGCTTCCATTACTGCGCAAAATATATTCAGAGATTGGTTTAAATATCTTTGTTTGTGTTTTATACTTAAAAATATTCTGTATTCGTCCCGTGAAAACAGAAACTTGCTAATTTCTAAAATAACATTAATAGTATTGTAGTTGAAAGCCATTTTGTACTGTATACGCTCACAATCTTTGGTGGAGGTCAACATGCGAGGATATCGAAAGTGTTAAATTACAAAATAATGATTTAAAACCAACACTCAGAGCTTATAAATAATAGCTGTCAGACAACTAGATAAAGAAATCAAATAACACTTTATGTGTTTGTATTAGGTAACATTGATTTAACATTAATTTACGCTCCTGGCAAATAGTTTTTAAGTGGGTCAATCTAAAAATAGTATATTCTAAGAAAAGAATTATCACTTCATATGTTTAAACCCTTTGATACCTTCTCATGTCGACCTCGACTGAAACTAGCGTGGCTCATGATTTATTTATTTCTTAGCTTAAATGTCTTTATTGAGTTCACTAAAACCATATACTATGCGTATACAATTAAATTAGCTCTCAGTTCCTGAGCTCTAAGGGTTAAACCTTAGCACTATTCCTCTACTATCGAAAGTAACTTAATTTTTTGGCATATGTGACAACACTAATTATATTAAATATACGCTTCTGAACTAGAATCAATTGAAGTTAACTTGCTCTAAAATAATGTTATCTCAAATAATATTTCCAGAGTTGCTGAGGGATGCTCTGAAAAGCCAGATCACCTTATTCAGCCTTATCATGCAGGTAAGTACAAATCGTAATATAAAAATATTTCATTTGAGTATAATCAACTTACAAATATTATTAAATATGCAATAAACCTTCTTAATCCGGTTTGACATATTAGTTCAGCTTTATTCACCTAAGGACGTGTTTAAAGAAAACAAGGTAAAATTAATATCTAAAGCTTATTTTTTTGTTGGGAACTGCCTTATGCGCTTGTGTAAATTTCACTAATTTCTCCAAGAAATTGCAACCTTTGAAGGATTACAGATCCATACTACACACACACACACACACACGCACGCACGCACGCACGCACACGCACGCACACGCACGCACGCACGCACGCACACACACACACACACACACACACACACACACACACACACCGATGGCCTTCCCAACCCGACAATCTGACTCCTACGAGTTCTTAACTGGGAGGATGATGTACAAAATGTAATTCTTTTTATATTAATGTTTCGAATTAGTTTTAAAAATGAGCTATTTCCATGAAGAAATAAAGTAAATGTCTGATATTTCGCATAAATGTGTTTGGTAATAGGAGTGGGATAGTAATTTGAATATAGTACTAGAAATTTTAATGTCAGCTTTCATATTTTAAATCTTTTAATTTGGATGCATTGCCCTTCTACAAATATCACATATATGATAAAATTTATTAAATTACATAAGAAGTAATAAACTGGTTATTGAAAATCTTGAACACAGTCGATTACTAAATTTACTGGTCATGACGGTGTACATAAAATCTTGTCTTAAACTAAAGTAATACTCTACTTTATCAAAAAGTAAATACATTAGTTATAATGATAGGCCAATATATTACTTCGTTTTAGGCTATTATTTAATGTTCTAATGATACCTTAACAAAGTATATTGGAACTTTCATTAGTTTCTCACATCGTGACCGTAAATTGACGTAGGGCATCTAAAAGGAATAAATAATTTTAATGGTATTATGAAAAATCATACACGTCATACTGGACATGTTTGCTATTCATAGAGAAAAAACGAAAGATACATAACATTTGAGTTAAAAGAAACTACAGCATTGCTCCTGTAGTTCGAATAAATAACTTAAGATCAATCAACAAACTATTTTATGAAGTAACCTTCAGATGATTACAACTACTTCATACAACAGTATTGACCTATGTTGACGTAATATGACGTATATGTATACGGAATACATTAGAAACATAATATATCAAAGAAATTTAAAATTGAGTTATTACATGAAATGAACAATCAGAAAATTTTGAGTTTTCCTATAAATTTAGTTTGTACTTATTACAAACTATATCGAATAAATAATGATGTATGTATTTTTAAAACAAACATACAAAAATAATGGTGCTATCTTAGCAGCTTCGGTATATTTATTAAACGACAAAAATATTTCGGAGACTTCATATTTTAATAGGAAATAAATAGTTTTACGACAAAGAGGCTACAAACTAGCATTTCGTTGTCCCAGTCACGTTTGAATTAAAGATTACGAAATACACTTTGAAACCGGCATTCTTCAGAAAGAGACAAGAAAAGAATATTTGCTGAGCGAGCGGTTAATGTTTCTCTTTAAGTCAAAAGACACAAAGAGTGCGATACGTAACCGTATATGTGTGGCTTCCAGCACAGCTGAGATAGTACCTTTGGCTTGGTTATTCTCCATTGTTCAGCTTTAGGAATAATATCCTCTTGGGTTTAAGGTTTACACTTTTCACGTGACCTGAGGTGGTTAGTAAAATGAGATTAGTTCAATTAAATAAATGTAATAAATTGGCATTGCTTAACAGATGTTAAAAATAAATTTAAAATGTGTAATCTACAGAGAGCATGTAAATTTCGACTACATACTTCTTACGAAATAATTATTTAGGTGCTTGTAAAAAACCTTAGCTTTGTCTATCTTAGCTGTCTCTTATCGTTCATCTTCTATTAGGCTTGTTTATTAAGAAAAATAACTAATAATTCTTTTAAAAAAGTATTTATTTAAATACTGCACCGTAATTTATGGTTCGTTATAAAATTTCCACCTCATTATTAAATATTGGAAAGATTGCTGTACCCTTTAGAATATTTGACTTGGTTGTGTAGATTTTCATATAGCTCAATTCACAGATATCCTTTGATTTGTGCTTCATATGGTTACTTTCTTGTCTATTCTGTTATATAGAGTAAATATAACCAAAAGTCATGAATTCAAAGTACTTAGTTAAAAAAGGTAGAGCTAGTGATGATGACTGATATGTTGATCAACGATCAAATCTGACTAATCCTGATCAAATGAAGGGAACCATCTAGTCATAACTAGTTTATAACTGCGCGGGTATTTCGTAATAGCAGTCCAAATGAATTTGCTTTAATACAATTTTATTTTCATTCAGTGAGAGATTTTAAAGCGATCGTGTTAACGAAACCCCTAGTGGTTTATGTTTTTCTGAAACTGCTCAAAAGAAGCCACATATTATCTACCTCAATTTTAAATAAAATTCTTACTCTATGATTTGTTTTGTCAAAGGAATCAAAAAACTAGCTAGACCTTATGAAATTAATTTGTTTATTATAATAACAATTATGGATCTTCATTTCACCAAAAGGTCTCTTTTAATCCTTATTCGGTATTAAATTTACCAGAATACGCACTAAAAACTACTTTAGAATGTAGAAAGTAGGCCTAGTAGAAATATACTACTAAGTTAAATTGTAAGTTTACCGAGACTTTACAAAATTCAAGATTCACTATTTGTAATATGAATTATTCTTGAAATAATTCGAGAAATGCTAGTTATACAAAATTTATATTCAGGCCGGGAATATCTGTTTTAAATACAGAGAGATTATTACTTATTTGTCATCAGTCACTGCGAGTGGAGGCGGGGTTCGTGGCGTGTCTGGTGTTGGGGGTGCTCCTGGCGCTGGCCGTGCCCGTGGTGGTTCTATCTCATGCCTGCTACAGGATGGGTGGTCGGGAGGATGAGCAGGAGGCCGGGGGAAACTGTGGCCGCCGTACTCTCGTCTTCATCCTGGAGCTGCTTCTCATACTTATGTTGTAAGTATCCTTCATCTCCTACGAATATACTTGAAAAGGACGGTTCTATATTTTCATCGTTAGAATTAGATCAGATATGTTCACTGGGAATGAAATCTAAAAATTAAACCATTCTTTTAAGAAATGACGTTAGGAAATTCTTCTAGTGATAACCTGTTAGGCTAGGTACGTTTAATTATCTAATCATGCGGGATCATACAGAGTAAGAAAGTGAACTAACAAATAATTGTAATGGGTTAAATTATACTTTTTAAGTAATGTATTTTAATTTCAATAGAAAGAGTTTCTTTTAATTTCCTATTGAATTCTTAAATGTATGATAAGGGATCTGATTGAACCGACCTTATAAGATATTAGAGTAAACTAAACAGATTACTAAAATACCAAACATAGTAAAATATTTAAACGTAAGCAAATATTTTATGAGAATTCTTCATTTAATTTTTAAAAAAACTTTGAAAATTAGATTATCCAAGTCGATCATTATACATTGGATGTTTTAAAATGTTCAATTAAATCCATTATAGAGTAAACACATTAAAGAACATGTAAAAACTACAAGAAGTACTTAATTTAAATTCCTCTTAATTGATTCTACTTTCACACAAGAGTAAAAGCTCCTCCTTTGAATCTTTTGCTGGAAGAAAAATAGTTATAAACTGTTCCAGCGCTGGAATGGTGGCCATGTTCGTGACCAACGAGCAGTTTTCCAGTGCGGTTGTCCAGAGCTCCAACGTTCTCCAGACCTCACTCAGCGATGTATCCGCTTTCGTGCACAACTCTCACCTCCAACTCCATTTTCTCGTCACCCAGTCCATCGACCAGACCATTCAAGCCATCTTCGCCGATTTAGACAGTAAGTTAAGCACATTGATAGAAATGCGAATGGACCAGAGTATTGTTAATAGGCTGAACATAGAGAAACCACACACGTCGACATGAAGCGAAAACGTTCAATCCTGGATGGCCAGTCTGTCTGTATATGCTATAGGCGCTGTATTAAATGTCCTATTTCTGTAAATGTGGCGAAAAATAACCTCTTAGAATATAGAGAATATGAGTTCACCATGCATCAGCCTTGCATTAATGAACTCCAGATTGAAATATTTTTCAGAAATTTTGTTCTGGGAGCAGATGAATTCCAAGATTAAATCTTGAATAATATATCAGCAAATCCCTAATAGGTAAACATTAAATTACACCTAATCGGTTCCTTATTTTTGAACGGACATCAGCAAAATCCCGAATGTATAAGGCCCACGTACAAACCCAGGATTGCAACTAAAATGTGTGGAGCGAAGGGAACAAAACTCCAGGTTAAGCAGTATTCACAAAACTCTTCTATGATTTGTATATCTTAGTGCTACTGCTGCTGAAGCAAACAGTTTTCTATTTTGTTATGTAGTACTGTATTTCTTATTGTGGGAATAAACAACCAATAGATCGTCAATGAAATTTAAGTATTTAAATAATATATAAACATGCAAAAAAGTAACATACATTTATAAATTACCTAACACAACAGATAATTAATAGATATTTTTAGTTTTTTTAAGTAATTTCCTTTGTACTATGTGCTTTTACTTAATCAACCATCTTACAATTTGGACTCAAAGGTTTAAAGGTGGACACAATATATTTACAAATTTTTTCAACTGAGGTAAATCATAACATGAGGAAATTCACTGAATAAGGCAATAAAATTGTATGTACTCCAAAAGAAAGAAAATGTTTGATAGTTTGGGAATAAGATACGAAAATAGCCAGATTTATATTTATTATGTCATAGCAAAGTGCATGAATACTATGGACTGCTTAATATGAGTTTGTATACTTCATTCCACAAAATGAAAATGAATCTAAAATCGTTGTTCCCTTCATATATTCATCTGTACAATCAGTTAATTAATTATCTTAATTATCCAGTGCAATAAATGCGATTCCCAAGAGGTTTTGATCTCCAATTCATCTTTGTTTTAATTCTTCTGAGTATTGTCCACAAAAAATGGATTATTGGGGATTTGTGATTGCTACACTAATAAATCTCTCATGCAAAATACTTTTCAAATAGTATGGCACATTGTACTAAGAATAACAACATAACCTGACTAATTTAAATTATTCCTACTCATTATATAGAAATGTTTTGGGGTGTCATTGTAATAGAATACTTAAATCTTTATAAAAGGTAGTAAACACTGTGACAAAGAGTAAAAGGGTGTATTTCACAGTCCTTGTAGACAGTAACAGAGTAGGACTTGTTACTCACTGTAGATCCTATTGTAAATAAACTTGCTGAAGACACAATAAAGCCGTTGGAGCAGTAATATATCAGGCACTGGCTTACAGGCACGTCTACCCTGGGTCTGACGTGGTTTATAGCCCAATACCCACTACTGTCTTGTAACAGCGATATCGATGTCACGTGATCACACCTTGTTGTTCCATGTTCCTATATAACATTTCTCAATAACCTGTCCGGTCCAGCCCACTCCTGGATACTTTTACTAGCCATTATTTTATATTAGTTGAGGTGGATGTAATATCGAGTTTGTAAGTCTGAGAATCAATTGTTTGAAGTGTTATAGTGACATTTTAAGCGATGAATTGGTTAGCAGACTATTGCTGGTTAGAAGACTAAGTATGTGGGGAGAAAAACAGCATTACTAGAGACATTACCCATTTAGCCAGTATTACGTTCAAGCATATATTAATGGTAACTTTCAGGTAGTGTACGTTATACTTAATTTTCCCATACATGCTGTGGTGGTATGTCTCCCTACTGTGTCTATTTTCCTGCGTAACTGAGATCAAACTCACACTATAACTGATTTAAGATTAAATATACAAATTATCGTGGATCTTATTATACCAACCACTTCAGTTGTATACATTTTTACCCAAATACTGAGTTTTAAAATGAGATTAAAAATATTTATTATTGCATAATAAATTATATAGGTTTAATTAGTTTTAATTAGTAAAACAATATATGTGTGTAATATTCGCCTGGTTGTACTGACGCCGAGAAGACAGTATGACCGCAGATGTTTGTGTCTTAACTATTAACAACCGATAGGCTGTACAAACCAACCAATATTTACTTATGGAAGTCAAACACACCAACATTGAGGTAGTACACCTACATGTAAAACGATGTAGTGTACTACAGTAAAATTTACCAGTTATATTTATATATACATATTTTATAACCAATTATCTGATATAAAATGTCGTTAGTGGATTAAGAATAAGTGCCTGAACAAAACATGTTTGTTTTATTAATTAGCTATTTAACCAGCCAAAAATATTCTCATATGATTAAAGTTAGAAATTTGGAAGTCCGTAGGGTAGAGGCTTATAACTTTAACTTTCCAGAGAATATACCCTGCACCCATATAGGGATTGTGTGGCAGACCTTTTTGTTCGGTAAAGTTAGTTTTGTTCTTCTAAGCATAGATAGCGCTGCTATAAAAGTACAAACAATTTTTTGTTCAGAGTTTTAATCTATATTAATCTTATAATAATTCTCTTTATTTTTATCAGTTAAATTAAACATGTTGAGTATTTTTATTACTGACACATTTTACTCAATACAACATGTGTTTAATAGTTTTCTATAACATTTATATTTACTGTTTCCTACATTTGTCACTGTATACCATACAACCACAACGTTTAAAGTGGACCAGATTTTAGCATAGGATATGATATCTTCTCATACAATGTAAATATCCAACCAAGCTTAAATCTAATGTATTTCAAATCCAAAAAAATACACATCAAAAGTCTAAGAAAGAGCTTTGAGTTGAAACCAAACATGTATAAAATAATAGTTTTAGATACCTAAAATTGCTGTACAGATATAAAGAAATGCTTTTGTCAATATGTATGTTTGTATGTTATCACGTTATTCTTTTGTGCATTAAACCAAACAATTTCTAATAGACATAACTGTGCGATGTATTGTGTTACAGATGTGGACAGTTTGCTGGGTCGACCCATACAAAGGGAGATGGTAAGGGAGACCGGCATTGACGTTGCTCTGGACTCTCTCAGTGACTTGACAAGAGGTGGGTCAAACAATTTTGTTTTTATCACACAGGAAATAATAAACATTATATTAATGCAATATTAAATCTTTAAAAATTTTTGTTGTGTTAAATAATATGTTACAAGACTTGAAAAAAAATCCATGCGTAAATGATTTTTAACTCATTATGTAATCCATTTCTCGTTAATATGTAATAAAAATATGTTTTAAGTTTAATTATTAATAGGAGTATATTATGCAGTAGTACTAAGATACACAATTTGATAAAAAGACGCAATTTGTCTTGAAAAGTATGTAAAATACAAACGTCCTGAAAAACCTTTCAGTATTATGATTATAATCTTAATTTTCATTATTTAGTATATAAATAATATTTCAATATTTATCAAACATAAAAAACACATTTCTAAACCTTTTGCACTAGTTATGAATGTTTCATTTATTTATAAAAATGTTTAATGATTAATTTCCCCTGGATAAAAAAAATTGGATTTAAACGCGAATTTACGAACGTACGCAGGTGCATATGTAGAATATCAGCATATTTGAATATCAGCCAACGGGATAAAGTTTTGTATAACTTCTAAAATACCTTTAATTACATTTAATGTGAACTTAACCATCCAAATTTACTGTAATAATAAAATATTTAACTCAATTTAGGGTATCTTAGTATTTAATTTACAGAGGAATTTGCTTGCTGTATCACTTACAAAAAACACATCAAAAATAAGAAAAATTATGTAATGGTCAGAATAAACTATATAGAGCGTGCACTTCGCCAATTTACATACGCAAAGGCCAATAACAGCACAAAACATTGGTTTCAAATCTAACCACTCCCTCCAACAACCTCATCTCTTAGGCAATGGCGCAGTGTAGTGGGTACGGCGGTTATCGCAAGATAACCAGATCAAGCAACACCGAGCGTGGTGCTGCTGCTTGGACAGGTGACCGCTAAGCGATCCTGTCCTTGCAAGCGGCCCGCCTGCCCGGCCATTGGTGGTGGTTCGGAAGTCACCTTTAAGCCGTTGGTCCCCAGGTTGTGTTAGAGAGGGCTTCTTAGCCCTAACTTCGCCTGGTAAAATAAGACATTCTTTACTTTACTTTACTTTTACCTCTTAAAACTAAACAGAAAAATTTGGATTCAAATTTTTTTACTTGACAGTAAACATTATTCATAGAACTTGACCTTGAAATAAAAAGGAAATCTTCTGATAGACATCGAATTTAACCATCAACAGACTCACAAAATTACAGCTTAAAAATCAATAAAACCTTCAATTTAGAGTACTTAGATCTCTACAAAAAGTGGATACACATATTTTAGAATATTTAATAATAAAATATATTGCTATGAACGATAGCTTTGGACCAAGAACCATTTACATTGTTAGAAAGAAATACATAAAAATAAACCTTCATGTCGATCCAGTATTATATCAAAACTAATAATAAAGGAAAATAAATAATAACATAGAAAATATTTAAGTAGAACGTATGCAAAATGAGGTTACTCAGAAGATTAAAATTAATTATAAAAAATCTTGAGTGAAGAAGCCACTAATTCTTTTCACGTAATTTCTTAACGTTCTGTAAACAGTGCGTTATTTTACAACATAAATGCATTCTTAGTACCTACTTAAATGCAATAAATCACAGCTTTATGATAATTTCAAACTACCTTAGTGTATAATATCATGTTTAAACAGTTTAAAAGTAAAAATAGAGCTTCCAAATCTTTCGGAAGAAATAGGTAAGTAGATCTTGTGACAGCTGAAATTACTAATTAATTATCATGGAATTTACGAGTACTTAATATCTTGAAACCGTTGGTACACTAAGAGATTTGTAAAACACAAATTTAAAAACAGTTGTAAACATTCCAGAACAGTCGATGTTTTTCTATAGGTTTATAAATTAAAGGAATGGCATACCAAGCTGGCCAACGAACTTAGTCGAGGTATGTAAAGCATAAATTTCTGTACCACGATTGAACTCAGAATTCCCCATCATCAGTTATAAATCCCAAATCAATATCTCAGAAACTCTCGAAAATCCTTTGCTTAGCATTTATTTCTAGGTTCATAAATTTTAAAGTTTAAACGGCCGACATATTGAAAGGAAACAGAGTACTAAACTGGGAAATGAATTTAGCTGAGACATTATAACATACATTTTTATACTAATTATTTGTTTAGGGGGCCTTTTTTGAGGCCGTTATCGTTTCCACAAGGCGCTTTATATATAATATGTAACATTTTGAACCGAGGTGATTTTGGCTATGGAGCTTATGTTCGGTAAAGTTATGCAGACAATTGCTACTACTTTGAAGGCAATTGTTATGAGCTGATTTTATGAATAAAATCGATTTAAAAAATGTATATTACTTACAAATATAAATATCTCATTCAGAAAATCTACTATTAAAAAATACAACCTTTTAAACTATAACCATGAAAACAGTACAAATGTAACAGTACATACCAACGTCACATCAAATCAATGGAACCGTGACCTTGACCGCTTCATAATTCCACGACCACAAGTGAAATCCCACAACATGGTCGCGCTGAGCTCTATAGATTGTGTTTGGCGACCCTTCAGTAATGTAACTCTACTTATCTTTACATAATTGTGCCAATTTTGGTTACACGACATGGACAAATTTTACAATGGAGTATGAATTGGACTTCAACATAGTTACATTATTAAACATAATTGAATATTCAGCATAAAACATCTGTAACTCATGAACATTAATATAATAACAATTATCAAAGCCAAATACGAAATGTGTTTTCAATATTTAACAACAGAATATAATGTAATTATTTTTAACAACGTACTAATCTTATTATATATTACATATATACACTATAATACTACATTTTTAATTAATATTTCAGTTTTATCTCCAAAGTCGAAAATTAATTGTTGGCACTAATACAAATATCGGTAAATATCCTCATTGGAATAATTTTTTTGTAATAGTAATTCTTCATCGCTGTCAGAAAATATTTCAAATTTGCTCTAAAAACATAACTTATTAAGAAAATATTTTTAGAAACATAATTTTAAAGCATTTGTATACAACAAAACACAACAGAATAATCCAATATTGTGAAACTCATTATTTATAACTTCTAAGTCTAACGATTACTGTGGTTACATAAAATATTCTATCCAGAATAAAAAGTGTTTACCTCTTACACATTAGCTCTCTATATACGAACGCTCATATATCCGAATGCTCTCGACAAATCCCACTATTTCAGACACATCTCTTAGAATGGAGTCATAAATCATTCAATAGGAATGTTTTGGATGTGTTGTTATTGAAATATAAAGGTTATTGAACGGCTCTGTGATGCTTTGCAAACTTGTATTAGTATTATCCAGGAAATAATTTATATGGAAATCACAGGACTGTTCGTATATCCTCTTATTCTCTTAAACATAAAAAGAAATTAACTATTACACAGAATATCAGATGCTTTTAGGTGTCGAGTGAGGTGACTCTACCCATGTGAATTATATTACTTTATTCCCACCACAAAAATGTCGTTAATTAAATTATTACGATGATATTTAGAGATGATAATTAAAGAAGGGCCGATTCGGTCTTAAACGATTTAAGGATTTTCTAAAATTTATTTAAAGTAAGATACACGTCTGAAGTCTCAGACATTGCTCGAAAATCGGCTTTGAAATTTGCAAGACATCCATATTATCTCAAGGATACTACAAGGATATTTGATTGAAGACTGTTTCACTCTCAGATTTCAGATCATAATGTCAAATACCCTTAGAATTCCCTTATGGACTATTGGAAGTTCATAAACTGCTGTAGTATACAAAAACCATGGCAATTTTCAATAATTAGGCTATATTCCTTTTGCATCTACGCGTCTTTATTACAACAACCCTAGCCCAGGTTTCTTACCTCTTAATCAAGCATGACCACAAAATTACCAATACAGTAACAAATTATTTAAATTGTGGTCACTCGCTCTTATTTTAATTTTAAACATGATCGCATTAACAAATATGGTTTGAATATTGGAATGACAAGTTAATTTAAAAGGTAGAGTACTTTGGTGGTTAATAATTTCAATTCAAATCTAACTAAATGATAAAGTGAGTATTTCCTTAAAACTCTGATAGGATTGTTTGTACAAATCACCGTGCGCTTCAACTTCAAATAAGAGGTATGCTGTAATGTGAGGAATGTTTAGGTCGTGGAAGGTGGATTGCAAGGCCATTCGTAAACTACTTTTGGTTATAGCAAAGATACTACGTAGCCTTTTATTTATGACTCCATGCCCTGTAAATCACGTTTAATTACTGGCCTGTAGCACTCTTTGCGTGCACTTGCTGTTTGTTTTCTGCAAAAAAATTAAATATAAAAAATAATATCGTTTATTTATCAATTCTGTAGATTGAAGACATCCATCTGTTCTTTTATAAAACTAGTTTGAAAATTCTATAACTTGAAGGTGTGTGGGAATCTGAAATATTTTTGCTCTCCTAAGTATTGGGTGATATTTCCTTAAACAAATTTTTATTAGTATGGAAACTTTTTATTCTCTCCTTTTCTCCAATATCAAAATACTCCATAACAGAAATCTCAGATTAGATACGGTGACCATAGTTTTAGTTTATCCGTATAATGTCGCAGTTTTAGCTGCTCTAACTTATGCGTTATAAAATATTCACTTCTTATTTGAAATTGTTTATAGAAGATTCAGTAATTGAGAAAATCAGATTCAGAATACAGGCATGTGTCATAGGCAGATAGTTTTGTAGGTGATTTTCAGTTGCTTCGTACCTCAAGATTAACAGAAAAAACTTCTCTCAATAGAGGTCTTTACAATATACACAAACTAATAATAAAGAAACTAACGTCTGCAAAGTTTTGATAAAATGGAAGAAAGTTCGTTTTAGTCATAGTTTGCAGTTTACGTACAGTCGCGTAGTTCTTAATTTTAAATTATCTACTAACAAGGATGTCATTTGATCATGTCAGGTGGTTTGATTTTTTAAATAAAATAGCAGAATGAAAACAGATACATACAGTGACTCGTAATTTTACAGAAAGGTGAGCGTAGTAAAAATGTATTACACTCTCAGAAATTTAGTGTATTGGTACCCTCAATATAGTATTCTAATATATAAAAAAACTACTCCTTAAGTAAATTTAAATTTGTTATAGCAATTTTATCTTTCAATTAAATATTTATTTGAAATCGAAATTTTTTTAATGCTGTTAGTAATAGCTTACAAAAATATACAATATATTAATAAAATACAGTATCTTTACAATACGCTGTGATGTACTAGAAAAAGCACTGGTAGGTTTTGACACTTTAGCAGAATATTGTAAAATATATTATCTCTAGGAACATTTTATTACTTATAATGTAATATTCTTCAGACATTCACAGTAGATTATGAATGAGTATCTGGAAAAAACAAAATGCCGTAAACCTTTCTGCTGAAACATACACGGTAATTACTGCGCATGTAGCAATCATATGAAAATTGTTTGTTAATTTAAATTTAAATATTAGTTACAGTAGTATAGTGTGCATAGCCTACATTAAATAAGTAAAATATGCTTGTCAGGTAAATAAATAATGATATTTAGTAGAATAATTTTGAACCGTATAATTAGAGGCTTGGTATGACAAACAAATTTAATTATGTACTTGTATTGACACATCGCTACTGTTATCACATTACATTAATTATACTCATTTTAGTGGAAATCTGAACAGATTTATATTCTTTGTCACAGTTGCGAATTATGAGTTGCATCTTTTATCAACTTTGTTGGAACTAAAAATTAGACGTACCATCGATACCCTTGTATATAGTTGTTACAAAATGACATCAAGAAAAACATATTTAATTTTGTTAAGTATATATTATTAGCTTGATAAAATAAATAAGAACCATTGTGAATTCCCTACATTCTGCAAGACTTTGGATTCTGTCTGATATAAATAGTCGTTGGGAGAAATTGAAATTTACTTTTTCTACTTCAGTGACTCCACTCATGCCTTCACGATACGTCTCAAATTTTCACACAAAGGGAAATAAAAATGTCTTTTCATGTTACGACGGCATTTTAAAATTAGTACATTGATACAGATTTGAGGCAGTATTCTGTACTTTAGTAGCAGTATTTCTCTTCAATATGAATATTTTACCAGAAGCATATCCAGTACATGCATATTTATTACTTCCAGCTACTACTCCCACCGGCCTAACAGCCCGACCCAGGCTGTGAATGTAGACCAATAACAGTGTCACTTTTGACGTAAAATGTTATAAAATTTATCTAAAAAACAAGGACTATATGAGCCTGTAATTTCCAAAATACCTACATTTCTCGCAGTAGAATCCAATTATATTCTTATATTTTATATGTTAAATGTTTCTCGACTGTTAAGTAATGAAGCCATCTTATTTTCAAGTCGGATAAAGATCTCATAAACACGGGTATAATTTAACTTAAGAATATAAGTATTGTGTAAATAAGTACATTTAAAAATAAAGCATATAGATAGTATAGATGTTATAATATTTATTGACGTTTTCATGTGTAATGTGAACTGAACAAATACAGATTATATCATACGGTTTATAATTACTTTATTTTATTTTCATCGCAATATAAACACGACTACAATGTTGTGCGCTGATTGATTTCGGTACACTAGAACAAGTGCAATACACGGTAGAGTAAAACCCTCACAAACGGACAATTGCATTTGGCCTCTTTCCATGCCAGAGAGTAACGCAGCACTTACCGGGTACATAAACCTGACGGCCTTGTCCTTAAATCAGCCAGGAGTTGGTCTAGCGCCAGGCTTGGGCGAGCGATGCTCTGATAAGGACCGTCGGCAACACATGACTTACGTTGAGGTTAACACTTTTCAACAAGGCACGAAATGTAGTGCAAAATTATACCGAACTTCAGTTTGCAGCAACTCTGCGTAAGTTTGCTATTTATGGTGTCTGCGGTTATTCCAAAACATTTATTTGTGACCAAGTGACCTATAAAATATTTTCTATTCAAGCGATATAAAATCTGATTTGTACTCAATTTGATTGAGAATGGATGAACTAACAATCTCGTAATGTTTAAAAAGTTGTAGAAAATCAATTGATATATTAATAAAACCTTATTTTTTACTATAAAACAAGCTTGTAGGAGAAAAACTACAAATTTGACATTTTACTATAATTTGTTTTCGGAAAGGTTGTTTTATTCACAATTAAAATTTATATATTCGAGCTGATAGAGAACCTTCGGGTCGGTTTTCTATGTATAAAATACCATAAATTTATAAAGCCTAAAATAGTTTACTTTGTAAAGTAGATTTTACGGGTTTTGTAATTAAAACTGACAGTTTTAAACTAAACTTTTTCCTTACAACATTAAGGGGATGTACCCGTTACAACATACATTTTCCAGGATAAGATAGTGCACGAGACCTATTTATAAACCTTTACCCCAACATCTCGAAATTTGTGGATAGTTCAGTACTGCCCCTAGACATCTATAGCGTTGCCCAGGTGTAAATGACACATCACTTTGATGTACGTAGTATGTCCTGCTGGCTGGTATAAACTCACCAGAAGTGAATCTTATGGGAAAAGTACCACGTTTAATAGTATACCAGTAACTAAATCTCAGTACCCAGCAGGGATCACTTCTGGCTGGTTTATACCTACCAGTTGAACCCACCACTGGGCACAGCAAAAACCGATGTGCCACTTCAATCTGGCCAACCTTATGGATGTCCAGTAGCGGCACATCACTAACCGCAAATGTTGAGATTCTGGGGTTCACGGGCAATTCGATAGGTCTAGTCTACTGTGGAAGATGACTGTTGGAGTTGGTGGGGTTTGTTCCCTTACCTCAGAGGCTCTTGTTAACCTCAACAAGGGTGTGCCACCCCCTGCCTACTTTGACTGGAGAGGCTGGTTCAGAGCTGGCCTCCCCTTCTTCCGGGATGACTTTGAGATGTAGTGCCCTAATTCTTCCTCATGGATCTCAATAGGAGGCGGCCCCTACTCTCTAACCTTACCCATCCTGAATATCCTATCACTCCGGAAGCAGCGCAAAGGTTCTTACATGACTAAGTGCAATTTATAAGCTTCTTGTCCTAAGAGAAAAAAAAAAAAAAAAAAAAAAAAAAAAAAAAAAAAAAAAAAAAAAATAAATCTCAGTGAAACATTTCATAAAAAGTTTAGATGCATTAAAATTCCTCCATTGTATTGTTTTTTATTAAAAAAAACTTTAATAGATGTTTAATGAATATTTTGATTTTCTTCAATTTGCATCTAATTTATAAACACCTCCAAGATAACTTTTATCACATTTATGCATTTTTACCTATAACACAAAACGTATTAACTTTTTACTTAATATATCAAACTTTTTGGGCAATAATAAAAGTTTAGTATAATTGCAATAGCACTTGTGACTAAATTCTCAAAAAGATATGACCAAGTGTTATTAAATTGTCCAAAAATTTGGCGTAAAGATCAAGACAGATAATCTGTTTTTGTTGTTGTTTTTACTGCCCACATTAATTCGTGATATTAAATCAATAAAAAATGTTTAACTAACCTCTCTATCAAAAAAGAATTCCACGAGAACTTTGTACAATGTTAAAATTGTAGTACCTGTAAAAAGAATCGTAAGAAGGATGTAAAAATTCCATTTGGGTTAAATTGAGGTAACAAAAGAGTGTATTTAAAACGTAACTTTATCGTAAGCATTTGGTGAAAATCCTTGGATGCTATTTTATTTTTCATATCACGCTATTTTCATTCTAACCGTAGTTTTGAATCCGTTGTATTAGTCACCAAGTACACAATTTTATTAGTCATATATTAATATGGGTTGCTCGAATGGATAAGCATCACGCTTTCATAAAAGTTTAATAATTTTCAAATCTGAAGTGGTTTAAAATTCCAGTTCTATATCATTCCACTTTAATTCGTTTTATGTATGTCATAACTTCGCATAAACCATTTGGAATAAATTGTAATGCCTTAATAAATATAAATTATACCTGCCATGCGGAAAAATGTAATTCAAATTATATTAATTAATACTACAACTAGGAATAATTCGTTTAACCGAATGTCAGATGTTTGTTTGAAGGGGATTTCTTCACTTCTAATAATTTAGTAATTGAAGTAAACGATCCTAAACTATTAACACATTTTTTTTGTTATTGGAAGTCGAACCCATAAAATTTCAGTTATATGATCTCAGGCTTATCTGTAGGCTATTGACCATGGTTCTATTTTTCAATTCTGATTCAAAAAATTAAATGTTTATTTTTTTAGAGAAGGCAGTTTTATTTGTATCCTCTTTGGTTAGAAATAGTGGCTCATGCAAGGATCTTATTAAACAGAATAAGGGCAATGTTGATACGGTACATATTACAGCAAATTATAAAATGCTCTTTATTGTACTTGGAATCGTGGGTATCATTCCTTAGAGGCCAAAACAACGACGCAGCAAGTGGAGAGGTTCCTGGACGACACTCGTCTTGTGCAGGAGATGTTGACGTCTTCGCGAGACAAGCTCTCCGACCTGAGGCAGCAAGTGGAGTTGTTCCGGCGAGCCTGCGGACCACGTGACCGTATGTTGTGTGACACGATTGATGCTTCCGGTCTGGATATCACTCTACAGTTGAACAGGGTGAGGGCATAGTAGTGTAATCATAATCCTTACACTTAAATTGGAGATGTTCTATATCTCTAAATGCACCCTTTAGAAACATACATCTAATATTATATTTTCGTTTCTTAAGTTCATCAGTTTGTGACAACTCTACGTTTATTGATATAGTTAGCAAGTAACATAATTAACCCTTTTGAAATGTCATTTTACATCAATAAAATGACGTTTGTTCTTAACCCTACGAGTTTCAATAAGGAAAAGATACAGACTAACGTCATTATAGTTCCACGCTTAAATGACCGATAAAAGACGGAGTTTAGATTAATTTAAAACTACTGATTGTTTGATAAACAAAAACACAGATAAAACTTGTTTATTTATTTTTAGTTTCAACTTACTATAATTCTTTAATATTCTTAGTTTTAAATATTACTAAATGTTAATAAAAACACTACTTTTTCCAAATTGTTATTTTTTGGACGAGGCCTTTCGAAACCAAAGGTTTCATCTTCAGGCAACTCCACAAATAAATATTTACACATTGTTTGTTATAATTAATATTAAAATAACATATTGTGTAAAAATGTAAATACAAAAATTTTGGTAATAAACAATTTGGAAAAAGTAGTGTTTTTATTAACATTTAGTAATATTTAAAGAATTTTCCAATTGCTCCAAGAGTCTACAATTCTTAGTTTTGTTTTGTTCGCTTTTCACTTTTATTCTAAATATTACACTTTTTAATTTTATACTGTATATTAGTTTATTTATAAAGGTAGGAATGGCGTTTTTTTCGCCACAATATACTAGTTATTCCACATATCAGTGAACGACACTTTTTAGTATACATTACACTGTGTTAGATATAGTTTTTAAAGGGTGTTTTGATTGTTTTAAAAGCGACTAAAAGCTAAAATGCAAAATTAAAAATATATCAAATAATTTATCAGAGATAACCTAATATCGGTTTAAATTTAAGCACCGTAAAGCATTTAAAAGCATACAGACATAGTTGGTACGAAACAGTGTGTTTAATTCGATTTGGTTAAATTACGTTCAAAAAGAATTTTATTCTATGCGCCTAAACTTAGGGTCAACAGTTTCATCGTTTATATACTTTACGATGGTGGCGCGGTGTGTTGAGATATGTGACGTATTACGTTGTCTGTAAAGTAATATACACTTTATATTGTAAATCTTCGCCTGGATGTGTCCAGATCAAGGCGGATGAGCGGCTCAACAGGATGCGACGCATGGGAGGAGTAGGATTGGAGTTGGCGGTGGCAGACGCCAAAGAACACTTCGTCTCAGTGCCTACCAGGGTGGAATCAGAGACTAGGGACGCTAGAGAAGGTCAGAACTATGAAATTGTCTTGATTTTAGTGAACGACAACAGTTGGTATATTAAGAATGCAAATTTGTTATTGAGATTATGTCAGAAATGTAGAATAGTAAAATATGATTAACAAACGATAAATCATTGAAAATACATACATTTGTACAAAGCATTGATTATTTTTTCATTGGAGGTACATAATTTTTTATCCATTATTATTATTAGTTATAATAATCATTCAGTTATAAATCAATGCAAAATTTCAACGCAGTCATTACTAACATATTGGAAGTTTTCAATTTAAAAGGAAACAGACTTTTAAACATTAAATTTACTTCTAATGAAATTATCCAGGCTCAATTTCATAACTCTAGGCTAAGCTAATCCTTTACAGTTGTAGTTAATTAATTCTTCATAATTAATAAATACTTGTCTGTATATCATTATTATTAAAGCCGTGGGTAAACCTTTTAAGACACTATTTTTGGATATTCTTGTATCATTTAGTCTATTGCTTTTATTAACAAACACAATTAATATTACCTATAAACATGATAATGATTTCTTTTAACTTATGTATTACCAATAATTTTGAGGCAGTGAAATGTTTACCTTAGGACTGAAATGATTTTGTTTCAAACTATTCGGAACATTACGATAAGTTGTCTAAATAAAATTGTAAAAATGTATGTCCCTGATCAGCTGTCAGGAGGCAGTTAAACCGCCAGAGGGCCGACGTGGACGACAAGAGCCGAGGTCTGGAGCAATTCGCGAGGGACGTCGCGAGCAAAGTGAGCGAAGCGAAGTACGATACCAGCTTCTGGATGCAGGACCTGGACCAGTTCGAGTACTGGAGGTGGATTATCTGCATGGGTACGTTCTGTAGGCTTTAGAGTAAACCACGTATCGGATCCTCCTGCAGGACTTCTAATATAATCTATGATCCTCAGGAGGAGGCGCTGCAGTCCTAATGATCTGGACTATGCTGTTGTGCAGCATGTGCTGCGGCTGCTGCGGGTCGGAAAAAGCTGCTGGACCAACAATTCTAGTGTAAGTTTTCTATTATTGTTTTCCATATCAAATATAAATGTCAAAAACAAATTTAATATGCTCCCTGACCTTTTTGAAAGCAAGAACAAAATCATTTAGTAGATGTGTTCAGTTAACAATGATTTTTAGTGATTACCACCAAATAGCCTGTAACGACTAACAACCACTTTTGTGCCAGGACCATTGTACTGGTGTGCCTGTTCACTACTGCACTTTGGACGGTAGCTCTGGTCGGTATGCTAGTGGGAGGCCACGGTGAGGTGTTCGTGTGCCGCCCTCTCTACGACGAGCCTGAATTCCACGTTATCTCCCGTCTAGTCGACCAGCCGGGAGTATTCTACAGTGAACCTCGGGGCGGCTTCATTGCAAACGTCCTCTACGGCAACGACACCTTGGACGTCCCCATCAAACAGCTTCTTGAGTAAGTTCGTATTTACAAAGAGTATATACAGCTTTAATCAGAATGCAATTGAATATGCTACTGCAAATTCTATAAATAGCCGTAGTACGTGTATGACAAGTAGTGTTTAGACGTATGTTGTTTTTATTTATTCTCAAATTACTCAAATTATGATTTGTTTGATGTTTTTATCTTTCACAATAACATAAGAAAACAATACTAACACAGGCCTTTAATGATTTCATTGGGCAAAAGAATCGTTGGGCTGGTCAAAATAAACTACTGGAGTTTAATTTCTCAAATTAAATAGACAGATTTTCGTAAACTTACTATTCAATCATGCATTGCATACCTTACATATCTAGTATGGTTTTCATGATTATGAAAGAAGGAAGAAATATATCGTCTTTCACTTAACTAGTCAGACTTATTAAAAGATTATGCAATATGCCATGCGTTTCTTTGATCCTGAATCCTAAAACATTAGAGCTTTGCATTCTATTATATTACAGTAAATATTCAGTGCACCGTATTGTATACGAGCATATTAACTCTGTTTTATGAATAGGTCATGTTATATAGGTGTCTAAAGAAATTGCAACTACGTTTCAAACTGGAAAGGTCGGTTACGAGATGAAATCAATAGCAGAAACCTCAGACTGTAATACCAGACTAGGGGGGAAGCCGTATAGTGACGCTATTCCAGAGACCAGCTTAGCTATGTGAAGGCGGATGGGTGTCAGATAGAGGAATAGATCAGTTGAGAATACAAAACAATGTTAAAAAATTAACAAATAACTAATTTTTTCTAGTTTTTTATTGATAATCTTTTTGATAATTTGAGTATATTTAGTATTGTTCAGTGAAGCAAAGAACCACTAACAATAAGATCTAGATGTGGATAACTATCCTAACACATAAAACCTAAGGAAATAGATACCTAAGCCCATTTTTCACGCATTCGTAAAATGCCGATAGTTTACTTTGATCATTAAAAAATATATATAATTACCGAAAATTGCTTTGTCTAGTGTTTAAATACAAACTTCTACAACTATTCATTCAAAGACTAGTTTTCAACATTTTGAGATTTGAGGATATATAAAATATTCGTATATGAAAAGTGGAATTATAAGTCTGAGTAGCTCATGTGATACTTGTGAGTATATACATCAAGTAGTACGCTTTCGGCTCATTTCGCTAAGAACTAAGTATTTTTCTCTCTCTGTTTTATTACATTGGTTTTAACACTACAGTACCATGCATACCAGTACCGTCCATAGTGTCAGTCTCTCATTGTCTCTGTTGGGTGCGGATGAGTTGTATGGTGCGCTTGTTCTCTGCAGTAACATGGTTACAATCACCGTAGACCTTCACGTACAGAATTGAATTTGTTGACGTACAACTTGTTCTATAAATGTTTAAAAGGTTACCTGGGCGAATTTATCACCGAATATTAATTAGATTACATTATTGTGTATCCTTAAACTTATACCTTTACAACTGGAGAAGAGGATAGATAATAATCCTTAAAATGTGTTCTATTGATGTATTAATAACGATTGCACTTGTCCAAATCCTGTTACCAATTTTAAATATTGATGAAAAGATTTAATTTCACGCGCAGTCTTTCATTGTAGTATCCCCCCCCCTAGCTCACCAATGTTTATTATTTAAACACTGCTATGAAATTTCCACAAAATCTTAAGCTGTAAATGTATTATGTGACAAGATATCTCGAATAAGATTTTATATATACTATTTTAATTTTGCATGAAAGTTAATTTCTATATAGGCAAGAGTTAGTTTTATAATGGTGCATGTAAAACTATAAAATTTGTCTTAGCATCATTCAATCCAAACAGCCAGAACAATTTCCCTTTTGTCTGTCGAGGATTTAAAAATTTCATTTTTGTATTACTGTCTGTATGTCTAATTGCCAATAGAAGATTTCGAGAATGAAATGAGGAATACATTTCAAATTTTGCTAGCAACCTCAGGGAAGCCTGTTACGCGACACGTGGTGTAGCTTACTCCTACAGTGTCTTTTAAATAATGCATTACTTTATTCGCGAAGGGCGATGGTAATAAAGTATCAGTAAATTGAACTTTAGTTATAACACTTAAGACTTCTACACCAACAACATTTTGTAACAATCCGTAATGTAAATTAAATATTATACACGACTGTATTATTTTATTCATCAGCGCTTCAAGACATATTTTACGATTAATTATACGTATTAAGGCATTCTTCATTCGAGCATCTTTAGATTCCCTTTATCTAGGTACAAATCATTATTTATTAAATTAAAATTATATTTTCAATTGAATTATATTTATTTGGGCTGAACATTTGTCTCACTTCTTATTGAAAGTTTCCCATAATTTATTAATGAAGTATGTTAATAGCACTACAATGCCAAATGGGGGAATGCATAAGGCGTCAGCGAGGTAATGCTGATCTGTAAGAGAGACATGATGCATATTCCATAATTAATATTAATCAGATGTACATATGAGAGCTAGTCAATAACAGGATTACTCGTCATGTATTGACCAACAATGGATTCCACTCCTAACTAGTATCGTGCATAGTAATGTAGAGAACCTTTAAGTATTCATGCATTGCTGCACCTAAATATACCATGTACATTCATATTTTATATTGTATTGCACGTTATATTTTTAAAATCACATAGCCTAATACATCTGGGTTTACTGAAGTAATCTTTTAGCTCCAGTGGTTTCAGTTGTATTTTTGTAATATACAAATCTTATATTCCTTGATTGAGTAAGGCTATGTGGAATCTAGTCATTTAATATAACCTTTAAAAATCCCAAGAAAAGGTAGAGTCACATAGTGATTTTGACTCTTTGAACCTACCCGGCTATAATTTATGTTTCATTTCGAACTGGTTTGAAATGTTAAATTTTTATATATATTTTATTTCATTAAAAAATATATATTTACGTAGCTACATTAGCAGTTCTGGGGATATATACATATGTGTGTGTGTGTGTGTGTGTGTGTGTGTGTGCGTGTGTGTGTGTGTGTGTGCGCGCGCGCGCGCGCGCTCCACATTATAGGGTCATCTTTATATTAGTATATTGAAAAGTGACTTAAAATCTCTTTTTAAATGTTTCTATTGCCATACAGTGTTTCGGTATTCAACCATCATCAGTGTACATGAAACTCCCAATGGACCGATGTTTACTTGTTTCAATACTTATGTAGAGATACATTTTTAAACCCTCTAGGTCTTTTCGTTTGACACTTGTACATACAGACAGACATATATCGGATTTTATTCTTCAGCACCTGGAAGGAGAGTCTTCACCAAATGCTCAGCGAAAATCAATCTACAGAAAATGTTATTATTGAAAATTATAATAATATCCCATACGCTCAATGAGAATACTGGTGTACAGTTATTTAGTGAGATCCCTATTTTCCTAAGGGACTGCCACGAGAACCGAGCCATCTATCCCACAATGGGGTTACATCGTTTGTTTGACATTGAAGCGGCGGTGGATCAGCATCGGTGGGATGGCGTTAGCACTCATCTGCGGGCAATCCGCGCCAACCTCAGCAGCCTCGAGGTGCTGAGCCCTGTACTGCAGGACCAATTGGCTGATCTACTTACATCTCTTTCTGTCAACTTTACCGAGCATCGAATACAGGTGAGTCGTGGTTCCTGAAATCACCGGCTCTACATCTTACAATGTTTTTACTACAAACAAAAATGATACTACTGCAAAGAATACATGCTCGTTAAAATAAATATAGCTTAAATAGAAATCCTAGTTATTAGGTGGGTTGCGTGCAATGTGAGTGAAACCTTTTTTTCAACAGAGCTGTCCTAAAGGATCAGCTGGTTCACTGATATATTTATAAATACTATAAATAATACGTCATCAAATCTTTATGAATGCTATTATATTCACCATACTAGACGGAAAGGAGACAAAATCTCGTACCATATGATAAGAAGTTGTGAAATTGAATTGATTCCGACACTCATAGGAAATTAGAAGAAGATCAATACAATACACGATATCTTTTATGTAATGATAAATTAAATAACAGAAGGGACCTGGGGTGTATAAAGTAGTTTACCTTGATGTACGAGTGTTTTAGATTCGTGCAGTTCTTAGAGACTAATAAAGGAGGGAGCTCATTACAGGGGCTATAACTTATCGGTGTATGGTTATCTGTTTACCAATAAATAAATGTAACTTACTTGTTTGTAAGTGCTATGAGTATGCCTTGCCAATAATAATTTGGGGTCAGCTTTCAGGGTCTAAGAAAAAATACGATATTTTCATTTTAATTCAAACTTGACAAAATACAAATGCTACAGGATCCTGTCTGTTTTAGTGAAGAATTCTAAGGCTATAGGATCACAAAACGAAGGTTACATGCAGGAAATACCCAAAGGATTGATGGTCTAGGAGGCTGGAGGAGGACTAAGAATCGTGAAAGACTAAAGGTTTTACACCCTCTCCATCCGCAAAGAACACATAAGCACTGTTTCGTACTCTAGGTCTTTGATAATATTTAAATTTCCATATAAGAATTTTTTATGCTTTTAACTTCTACATTCTTAAGAACACTTTTTATGAAGCTAAATAAAAATATTGGTCCCCAGATGTCAAAACCTGTGACAGGGAAGGACCTCGACTCTTTTGCAAAACAACTGGACAACATTGGTAACCAGATGAGAGACTTGGCAACGGCATCGCGTATGGAGACTCTGTCTTCACGAGCACGCCGTCTCATAGACACTCACATCCGACCTCTGGAGGGTAAAAAGGTGGGTAATAAACTAATTATCATCGTGATGTCACTAGAAATTTGATATCCTGAGATTAAACTCAAAATACGACCACTTAGAAACGGGATTAAAAAAATTCGTTAGGAATAAAAGCTAATAGAAGAAAAAGGCGCACAAATAAAAACAGACAAATATATTTTGATAGTAATAGCAGTGTAACAGGTAAAAAAAGTAAAGAAACCAAAAGGATAAAATACCAGGGGATATTGTATTAAGTAGTATAATAAGTCTGGAAAACAGCATTGTTCATTAGATTTACAAGTAGAAAATCCAAATCAAAGAAACACACTATATATATATATATATATATATATATATATATATATATATATATATATATAAGTAGATAGTAATATGGGGTTCCTGGCGCACTTTCGGAGCCGACCGAAAAGCAATGTAAAATACTGTTCAATGTACCATAAAGGAAGCTGAGAAATAACACAGCAAATCTCAATGAAAAATTAACCGAATCTACAGTCGTTCGTCTCCAAAAGCGATCGGTACATTACTCTGTGGAATGAAAAATTAACCAAATCTGAGCTTCTACTTTCTTAAGCTGTGCTTTTGTAAAATGTCAAATCTGCTACGAATAAAGGATTTATCTTAATAAAATTTAATCAATTTAAAACATTTTTACTAAAAACATACTTTAATAAAAAACTTTTCTACTAAATAAACAACATGAACTCACCAAGCTCTCTACAATTTCTAGCATTAAAACAGTGCAACAAAGATGAATTCAGTGAATTGCCGGTTTATTCTCAACAACAGTTGATACCGTCTTTAAATGAAACAGAATTAAAAGAACTTGTAGAGTCTTTTGCAGAAAGAACGAAAAACTGCACACGTGTACACACAAAAAACGAAAAAAATAAGGGATTATATATTTAATATAATTACGAAAGATATTGAAAAGAAAGTAAAAAATAAACAAACAGAGAGTTTTCATCGTTTTTTTATGACATTTTTCCCATATTATACGTCCTTTCAAGATAATCAAGACTTAATTGATGAATTTCTTAGGAATTTTTGTGAGTATCAAGATTTATCAACACAATTCATTAAAGAGCATTATAGAATTTTTCTTATAGAATATAGCCACATTTTGTGTGAAACAAAAGGTATTACTGTAGATAATATTCCATGTGATTCCTATGAAGAAAGACACCAACTATGGTTATCAAAACAGTACTATGACGTGGGGAGGGACTGCAAGTTTTAGAGTTAAGACTTTATTCTACAAAGTTAATTGTTATAATTTCTTTATCTTTTATAGTCTTCTTTCCAGTAACAATCAAGTGTAATTTTTCATTTTTGTTTAATTCTTTAATCTTTTTCTCATCCAAAACACTCAAAAATCTGTTCGGCAAGTGTACTTTACAATCTTCCAACTCGGCAATTATTGTAAACCCGAATTTATCTTTCATTTTCTCCAAATTCAAGATTCTATGTTTCTTCCTTTCTTCCAATTCATTTAACTTCTTATACTCTTTAAACTTACATTCTCCAATATCATTTAACTCCTTCAAGAACTCCATTTAAATAGAAAAAATTTAAAGACGGAAAAAATGAAATTCGCTAACCTTCACTCGAGAAGTCGGGGAGAATGTGAGTAAAACCGCATTCTTTTCAAGAGGTTCTTCGTTTAATTTCTCCAAATGTACTATAAAATCATCGAGGATTTCTGGCTTAAAATCATAAACAAATTCAACATCCAGATAATGAAAAAATACAGGTAATATCTTTTCATAATAAACGTGTGTATCGATACCTACAAACCTAATGTATTCTTTGAAAAGGAAAATAATTTTGTCAATGGTTCCAAGAGATAAGTAAAAATTTTTATTCTGTTTTCTAAATTCTGTAACAAATTTTGTTTGCTTCTTGTCTCCATATTGCAATTTTGTAAGCAGGTTATTCAAATGTGTTAATTTATTTCGAAATTTCTTAGGTTTAGGTCTTTCTAACAAAATTAAATTACAACCTCTACAAACTAAATATCTTTTATCGATAATTTCTCCTCTATTAGAACACTTGTAACAGTTGGCATTACACTCTTCCATTTAAACAAAAAGATTTTTTTATAAATGGAGATTATGGAACTAAGTCTGCCGAGATATAGATTTTTCAGCGCAAATGTTTGTGTTTACATTTCTACAACAGAGATAAATAGAAATAATTTCATTCTATTGTACAACTATTTAGGATATTATGTGTACGATTACAAAGATTATACCGGAAGAAATCGAGATTTTTCATCAGCGAAAGAGTATATTTTTGAAGTTTTAGAAGGAATGAAAGAGAATAATATGAACATCATCAATTATTGTAAAAGACAAAATGAATGATTGTGTATTTGGTGTAGTGTTGTTAGTGTGCGTGTTTGCGCTATGGGGAATCACATCACATTCAACTTCTACGGTGTCTATTGTTTAGAGACTTGGCCCTGCACTGCTACTGTCCAACCAAGTTAATGGCTAGGAGCTGTAATTCGGGTCTTAGACTCTGGAATTTTTTTGTTCCCAAGTCTCATTTTTCTTTGGTAACTACTGTGTAGAAGTTGATGGAGAGATACAATTAGGGAATTTGTGTCGGGTGTTTTGTAAGTGTAATGTTGTATTAATGAATGATGTGAATGATGAATGTAATGAACGAATTAAGGAAGAGAAGGAATGTACGAATTAAGGAAGAGAAGGAATTAAGGAATGAAGTGGAAAGGTGAGGAAGCAAATGGCGCGCCAACCACAGTTGTCATTACTCGGCTTGTTCTATAGTCATTACACTATGGCCACTCGTGTAAAGACTTGTCCCCAACCACTGAACGACAACCATGTCTTCCTCAATAAAAAGCGCGCCTGAAGCTCTGGGATTTGAACCCAGAACCTCAGGCTTTGAAGGCAAGCGTCTTACCAACTGAGCTACGGAGAGTCTCGAAAGTTATAAGCTATATCTCTGCTATATAAGTTGTTCAATTAGGAGTGCTAGTTTACAAGTTTATTAATAATTTTATATTTCAAAAACCACTCAACCGATTTTAATGAAATTTGGTACACATATAGTAAATACTTAACTCTTTCGACTTAACTTATCCATAAGGGTGAAATCATCCCCTATTTCTTAATATTCATAAAAAAATAAAAAAAATTATCAGAAAAATCTGAAACTTCAAAAACAAGCGAGTTCAACTTAAAATTTCATGAAAATAACAAAATTTTCAAAAACTACCCCAATCATCTCTTATCTTAAAACTCTTATATCTCGAGAACTATTGGAGCTTTTTTGCTGAAATTTGGTATATAGGATCAGTAAATATTAAAGTATTTTTTAAAATCATAACTTCCGGTCCAACCCTTAAGATGACCTTGGAATAGTTTTTTGTTAATATCATCCCCATTTTTTAAGATATTCTTTTGAAATTAAAAATGAATACTTATATCAATGTCTTTAACAATTCTGTAAAGTTGTAAAATTATCCGATGAATAATAGTGAAAATAACGTGAATTTTACTGAATTTCTCTAATATCGTTCTTAATCACATCATAGGCTAAAAATTTCTCAGAAACCACAACCACATAACATGTCGAGTTTGTAACAGCTTTTTGAAAATCCATATTGATAATTATATCGTTCTTTGAACCAGAAATATTTGTCATACTCTTTGTTGTATCAATGACATAAATAGGTCTATTCGCTAAAAATTCTTTAGGATTGTAATACATTTCCTTATTATTACAGTAAACTTTCTTAAAATCTTGATACATCTGATACATGATTCTGAAAAGACCTCCTGAAATGTTTAAGTTTTGTAATTCATCTGGATAATAAGAACCGTTCAATTTTACTCTGATATTTTTTACATCCAAACTATCAAACTTTGAAGGATTTTTTTCTTGATTATTCTGTCTACCTGTTTGAAAACCAATGATAACGAACTTGGGATTGAAGATATTTCTATAAATATTTGTAATATCGAACGAATAAGTTGTTCCGGAAATACCTTTTTGTTCAATACATTGCCAATCTAGAAAATTAAACATAATGTTTTGACTTTTTGTAATTTCATCAATCAACCTAATTTTACTCGTGGTTTTATAATCAATCATTGGAACTCTAATAAAAAAATCTGTAATTGTATTTTTCCATCAACAGGCATAACATTTCCAGTTGCAGTCTTCAGAATCACATCATCGTCTTCTGCTCTTATAAAACTTAGATAAAATCCTCCTTTATAGATCGGAATAGTAACATTTTCAAAAAATCCTAATCCAAAATGAGATAAATTTCCAGCTGCTTCAAAAACACCAAATTTAAAATCTGATTCAAAGCCATTAGAAGTTTGAGAAATAACATCACTTTTTGAATACGAAATAGTTCCTTTAATTGTGCTTAATTGGCCACAGTTTTCGACTTCTTCTATCAATTTATTGTGTTTTCTTACTTCAATCTTAGAAAATAAAAACGGTATAAAATTATCGATTAATCTAACATTATCAGTTCCAAGATATGCTTGACCATCTTGTTTTGTTAAAGTTCCAGAAATATAAAACTGGAAGTTAGACGAGCAAAAGTTATCTCCAAAATCAATATTAAACTCAGTTCTTTTATTCGGTTCATTCAAATGTTGTTTACTAATTGGATAGAAATTTTTAAACTCCGCCCTTTCAATATCACTAGCATATTTTCTGTAGTCCGCCATTTAATAAGAGAAAACTTAGAAATTTTAAACATCATGTATAAGAAAGATATCATTTTTTCATCGATCTAATGTACGTTTTTATAAGAAAAGATATAAATTTTAGTAAAATAATTAAAAAGATTAGAGTCATTTTTAATGATCTACTTCGTCATATTCAGGATTCTCTTCCTTAAATTTTGCGATCTCGGTCACATATTTCAATAAAATTTGCACAGGATAGTAACCGCTATCTATAATATTGTTCCAATCAACTGTATCTTTATTTTCATCCAAAAACTTTATACTCAAGTGTTGATAGAGACAAAGAACAGACATATGATCTTTTAATTGATAATGTATATTTTCTTGAATGAACTCTGATGATAAAGTTTGATATTTAGCAATGTTATACCAATTCAATTTGTTTACGTATAATCTCATCATATCTTCGGATAATTCATATTTTTGAGAAATGTCATCCCAATGTTCTTTTTTCAAATCTCTTTCGTGTTGCATGATAAAAAGATCGAAAGCACTGTAATGTCCCGCCATCTCTATTTATTAGGAAAAAATTTCAAAATCAAGTTTTTATAAATTGACTCTTTTTTGAGTTACATTCAGCACATTTTCCCGAAATTCTTTTAACTCCATTGATATTTGCATAGTATTTTATATCATTTGTTTCAGTTTTTGCCTTACACCTCACACAATATATGAGCGCCATTTATTTAGGGAAAATTTATCGTGCATAAAACCCTACGCGAATACCTATTTCAGTAAGATCTTCCTCCATATTGTTAAGTTTTTTTTCTAATTTTTGAAATTTGACAGCATAAGAATTATTGTATTCAACAAATTTATGACCAATATTCTCAAAAGTTTTCGTAGCATCTAAACTAAACTTATCAAAAGACTCTTTAAAATTAGTAAGTTTTTCATTAATTTCACCAACATCGTCTACTGATCTTCTATTTCTGGCTTCTAACTTGTCATAGACTTCTGTTGTAAAATCTTTAACATGCTGTTTATGATTCTCATAATTTTGTTTTAGTTCATTAAACATTTTAATAGGATCTTCTAATTGAATCATTACAACAACATCAAATGGATTAATTCCTTTACTAACACTGCTAATTCTTTTTCCTTTAAAATCTAAGGCATTTTTAACATTCGGATCATGTAAATCAACAATATCGATGTTTTCTGATAATTTTAGAGGTTTTAAAATTTGTTCTTTAACAACAACATCATGTTTGTCAATACCAGGTCGAACACCGACAATTCTTTTTTTATTAGCCAAACTAACATAATTCTTTTCAACTTTGATCGCTTCAGTAATTTCATCAGCTTTTTCGATGTGAGACATTAAATTGGTAAATAATTTTTTTACACCATCATCAACTTCTTTTTCCAATGTTTTTATTTTATCAGCAACTTCATTTGAACTCATGAAATTTGCAAGTTTGTTATCATATTCTGCTTTAAAATCTTCAATCTCGACAGCAAACATATCTGAATCTGGAAGGTTTTGTAATACATTTTCTAACTTGTTATCAAACTCATTTCTCAAACTATCAAAATTCAAACTATTATCTACATTTTGAATAATTTGTGTTCCAAATACGTCAAAAATATTTTGTGAATCCATATTTATTAAGTAATAATTTGTTAACAACTTCTTTAAAATCTTTACCAGTAATCAGTTCATTCAAAACAAAAACACATAAATGACCACAAATTGGGGGATCTTTATAGTCTTGAATCTGAGAATCATTGTAGTAGACGCTTGATTTTTTCAAATATTTAATCAATTCTATAGGTGGTTTGTCCTCAATTCTTCCATACGAATCAAAATAACATGCATTCTTATCATTTTTATAATAACAAATCCAATGCGTTCCACTTCCCATAATCGAGTCTAAATTCACAATTCCACATTCAAATTTCTTAACTTTTTCAGGTAATGTATCTCTCATGAAGATTCCTCTAAAATGTTTAATATTTTTGCAGATTTCTTCCAATTCCCCGAATGTTAAAGGTTTAAATTTTTTTTTCAATGTTTGATTTCACGTAATTCAAAGTTTTTTCATCTAATCCAGATCCTGTAACATCTTCCAACTCTTTATCTAACCAATTTAAAATGTTTCGAACAATAGGAATCACATCTTTTTTAACGATTGGAGCAGCTTTACGAACATAAGGAACAACATTTTTAACAACTGGAATATTTTTTCCAAAATCTAATAAATCTTTCAAAAGTCCACCATTTTTAAGTTCTTTCAACTGATTATAAGAAAATTCTATTCTGGTTCCTTTATTGTTTTTCTTATGTTTTTCGAGTTTATTGTATTGTCTATTTGTTAAAAATATCTTATCTTCGCCATTTTTTAGTTGATCTATTTTAAATTGAATACTAACGGGTATTTTCTTCTTAAAAGCGGATTTTATTTTTTCTTTCTGATTTTTGCTGAAGTTTACGTTCACCTCCATTTATTATACTAAACAAGGGATTATTGTGCCTTCTCTCCACCTCCCTAGGTAACTGTAATCTGTTACCTTGTGTAGCAGAGTTGCTGGAATCTGCAACTTCTCAGCATACTTTATCAGAAAAATCAAGTCTTAAATTTATAGTCATTTGAGGTTTAAGTTCAGTCTCATTAAATTTTGTATAAAAAAAGGGCACTCCAGAAAGAGGAAGTATGTTAAAAGCGAGTCGAACGCTGTACGCCCAGTGGGGGGGAATTGTGATTATCATCAATGACATGACATCACTTCCTTTCTTTTCACTATAAATGTTGTCTTGTAGGTGGTCTTTCGGGACCTATCTACGACTGAGAAGAGGACTAAAACAAGTGGCGAAACAACAGAAAGCACCACCTCCATCCTGAAAGACGGAATGTTGTAATTTATTGACGCAGGCTCAATCAATTTAGAAACATGCAAGCACGCCGTAAACGTAGATTCAGGACACACACGAAACGTAAACGTGCGCCGACATCAATACTCGGAGAGGTTGATGTTTTGGTTTTGAATTCTAAATGTAATTAAACAATTGGCAAAGGGTTTATCCCTTTCAACCTTATAAAATGATAACCTGTAATGGTGGCGTCAAATAATTCCCCATCACTATTACGCGCAACCGGGTTAAAGAGTGGGGCACGCTGATTTTAATCGCAGCTATCAACCAGTAAAAGCCTATCTTGGCTATGTGGAACCCACACGATCGCGGAATAAGCAGATGCTGACACGAATAGTGAAATAGAGCCTAAACGTGCAACTGTTTGAGGGTTAACCTAGGGAGGTGGAGAGCAAGGCACATTATCCCTTGTTTAGTAAATTCTCTCTCTCAACAAATATTCAAATCACCGTTCCATTTATATAGTTAAAATTTTTCAAGTTCTCTTCGATTCCCACATTCCTAGTTTTTCTCTTCAAAAACATTGCTCCAGCTGTTGGAAGTGCAAACAAAATCTTTCACCTAACTAGCATCTTTTGATAAAAATCTATCCATTGCCTTTTCTTGCAAAAACTCTTTATCTGCGATATGTCTGGAATTTGTGTCTCTATGTTTTGCATAAAAAAATATTCGTGTTCCATAGCAGCTTGATCTAATTTATTTATTACCAGTATCTCCTCTTTTTAGTCTTTTTTTCGAGTTTTGTGCCGGGCCCCAGATACTGATAAGTTGGTTACGTTGTAATTCAAAAGGTAAATTGTTGATAAAATCATTCAAAAATCCACTACCCTCAATCATAGATGAACTTATTGCGGCAAAACTGTTCGTTTTAAATATTTAATTCCATCAGGTTTTTCAATCAATTTCATCAAGTATGTTCGAAATAAAATCTTTAATCGCTTTCTTTTCGTTCAAAAAATTGTTGTTTTCCAGCCTTCTCTTGAGCAGTAAATATAATTTATAATTCCATCGAGTTTTGTCAAAATCGTCGTTATATCTGTAACTCAATCTTATTATCACTGTATTTTCTCTTACCAGATCTTCGATTCGTTTTTTCCAAATTGGTTTAATCTAATTGAGATAATTTTTTACCTTTACTTGACTTTGGTTTCTTTGTTGATGGATCATTATTTTTGTAAATTGAATCAGATTTCCATAAAATGTCAGTATACTTTTTTCAAGTCTTCTTCAGAAATATTTAAAAACCGTGTCTTTTGGAAACATCAGTGCCTGTATAATAATCTCCATAAAACCTTGAGTTCCTTCATATGTTTTTTCATTAATAATGATATCATTATGCTCAAAATTCACGGGCAAATTTCCAATGCATAAAAACTTTTCTTTTTTCTGTCCCCAAATACAAACCAAATTTATCATCCTTTGCTCTAGGAAGAAATTTTTTACCAATTTCACAATTATTATATCCGTTGTTCCAGGACTTATTGGTTCAACTAATGGGGTAGAGTCTTCAATTGATTCGAGGGTCTAAATGGTGTTGAAGATGGTAATTTTGGCAATTCAAACTCAGATTCTGGTATCGTGAAAATATCAGCAAATTGTCGTACAACTGGAACCAAATTCATCAAATTTTGATTATCGCTTAAAACATTTTCAATTTTGCCCTCAACATTTTTTATTGCAGATGTTACAGGTTGATTAATTTTTTGAATAAATTCTTGTTCTTTTTCATCAATTCGAATCTGTTCTTTAAATTCTTTGATTAATTTCTTTTCTATTTGATCAAGTTTTTTCGCTTCTTCAGAAGTTACGTTCGCCATTTATTTAGGAAAATTTTGAAACGTAAACGTGGAACGTGGAAACGTGAACACGAAACGTGAACACGGAACGTAAAACGTGAACGTGGAACGTGAAACACGAACGTGAAACACGAACGTGAAACGTAAACACGAACGTAAAACATGAACGTGAAACATGAACGTGAAACATGAACGTGAACGTGGAACGTGAACGTGGAACGTAAAAACGTGAAACATGAACGTGAAACATGAACGTGAAACATGAACGTGAACGTGGAACGTGAACGTGGAAACGTAAAAACGAGAACACGAAACGTAAACGTGAACGTAAAATCATGAAAACAACTAGATTATCACACGTTTATATTGGAAAATTTATTCAAATATTTACCATTTTTAGGCTTCAAAGTTAGATTAATAGTTAAAAATCCATAGTCTTCTTTCCAAATTTTATCACACAATTCATTAAAGTGGTTAAAACTCATATCAGATCCCACATAATTGTTGTAAATCTTTCTCGAATAGTGATCGTCTTGCTTAAAAACACACAACATATTCAAATTATTTCTAATAACTTGTTTATCAACCTTTGAAAAAGCATTGGGAAAAGATAGATACAAGATATGTTTTTGTGACGGGACATTACGAATATATTCCTTAATAACGTCTTGATTTTCTAAAATACAATCATCAAAAACGATTAACGAAATTGGGTTTACATTCGCTTAACGGAACTATGTCCTCAGAAGCATTATAAAATGATTGTTAATTTTTTTGTTTAAGTTTTTTTCAATATTTTCAAATCTTTCTTGTAATTTTTTTATAGGCGTCCTGTTCTAAAGATTTACTAAAAACATACAAATTGGAATAAGGAAATCAACCTATTGTAGATAAAATTCAATAATAAAGTTGTTTTTTCCACATCCACTTGAACCAACAATTAACAATCTGATTGGTTGATCTTTTCTTATTTTCTTCAAACGTTTGAAGTTTTATCTGATCTTTTTGCTTTAAAAATTTCTCCATTTAAATAGAAGATTTTTCATCTTGAAGCAACGCTTGCGAAAATGAAGCTGTTCAAGTTGACTTCAGAAAGCTCTAAATTAGTTTTAAACTTGGAACATCCTATACACTTAGAGGAAGAATCAAATTAATTTTATCGGTTTAAGCGGTTTTTATTCTGACAATTTTGTAATAAATATTAGTGAAAGTTCTCCTTATTGCATAGGATTTAGTGAGAAGAACATAACAAAATACTATGGATTAAACAAAGGATATTTATACCTTCGATCAAATAAAAAATTCCCTTAAAAATTATCTGAAAACATTCAAACAATCAGATAAATCTTTAAACTTTGACGAAAAACAAGTTTGAAATGCAAAAAAAAATTATCTCTCTAATAAAATTCAATTAAAAATCACCAGTAAGAATAATGTTTTCAGCAATTATTGTAGAATTGTTAGGGTTTGTTCAAGAAACTATTGAGCCAAATCAGGTATATTTAGGAAATAAAACGCCCAAAATTTAGACCGTTCGATGTAATTGAAGTGCACTGCAATCTCGTTGAACCTAGCTTTGAAAATCATACCGAACATTTACACAAAGAATCTGAAATTTTTGTACACTTTTTTCCCCAAATGTTGCTTATGGATCAAAAATCAGTGAAAAACCAAATGAAATCGATTATATTCCAATTAGAAAAAATATTAAAAGAATTATAATAAAATCGTTCTGACTATTCAAGACTCTGAAGGAAATCTATTAAAATAATGAGAGTAAAACAACAATATATTTAAGATTGTCGAAAGAATGATGAATCAAGGGGGGGAACGAATCGTTCTTACCTTCAAATTTTCAAGAAAACAACTTTTTGAAATGTATAAATTACAAGAGTCTATCCCATAGACCCCTTAACAATCTTCATCCTGACCCTGTTTTTATCAATGAATCTGGACTTTATACTGAAATAAAAAATTACTAGTTAAATTTTATTTCTATCTAAATGGAGTCAGTTGTAGACCTACTCAATAATCAACTAAAATTCAATAACAAACATATCTTTACGATTGTTGACGAAAACAATGTGATCTGGTTTAAGGCTAAAGACGTAAGCAAAAATTCTAGAATGAAAATCTATGCAAACGATCAGAATAAACGTTGACGAAGATGATAAAAAACTTCTATTTTAATCTAAATATAAGGGGGGCTATAAATTAGCTTACTTCAAACTTCCAAAATAACACTGTTTTCGTTAATGAATCTGGGACTTTATTCTTTAATTTTGAGATCGCATAAACCAGAAGCGAAATTGTTTAAAAATTGGGTTACGAAAGAAGTATTACCTTCCATTAGAAAATATGGTGAGTACAAACTCTAAAAACGAAAATAAGCAGTTAAAAGATGAAATAAAACAGTTACAAATTTCAGGTCAAATGAAATCTTGAAAATAGAGAATCAAGAATTGCGAATGGAAATTAATGAAGAGAGATATGGTATGTAAAGATTTTGCTAAGAAAAAACACCATGTTTTTGTATTAATTAAGAAGAATCACATGTGTGGGAATATCCTTATTACGTTATCAGAGCTCAAAAGAGAGAAATACCGGAAAAGATTGAAAGAACTTGAAATTGATTACCCAGAAATGGAAATTTTATTAAGACAAGGAGATCCAAATAGTTTAAATCTCTACAACCAAATGAAAAGAATCTTTGAATATTTTATACCAACGGAAATCATTTTTACTACAAATATGGCAGAATCTCGACTGATTTATAGATTATCTAAATTAACGATGAAAATGTTACTAAATTTTACTAAAAACTCTCGATTTATTATATTTTGTTTGTAAATGTTTTAGCATAACTAGGTAACCATTGTAGAATTCTTTTTTCATATTCACAAGGCATTTTGTTTTTTATAACTTTCGCTGAAAAATTTTGTTAGCACAATCTTTGCAAAAAGCATCTTTTCTATCTTTACTATACTGCCAGTTATTAAATTCAGTAATATTTTTAATTTCTTTACAAAAGTAACACTTTTTCTCTTCTAAAGTTAATTTGTTCATTTTATCGTATAATTCCTTACAATAACAGTCTTTTCTATTCTCTTCTTGACACTTTGTACATTTCTTTTTGAGACTCCATTTATATAGAAAAAATTATTTACACGATGAAAATGTTAAACTCTTGAATTATGATATTTTGTTTGTAAATGTTTTTGATAATTATTTAACCATTTTATAGTTCTTCCACATTCACATTGAGTATCTTCATAATATAATCTATGGTGATTCTTCTTTACACAATCTTTTACAATATGAGTCTTTCTTATCTCTACTATAGTGATCACTATTAAACTCTGAAATTTTTTTAGTTTCTTTACATTTAAGACATTCTTTATCTTCCAAAGTTAATTTTTCTATTTTATCATATAATTCTTTATGATATTCCCTTTCACAATCTTTGCAATTATAATGCATTTCCATCTTTCCTATTTTATCTTTATAAAATTCATTTAAATCTTTAAATTCTTTGCACTTTGTACATTTCTTTTGATGCGCCATTTATATATAGAAAAATTTTATATTACAGTTTTTTGACTTCTTCAATTCATATTCATAAAACTTTCCGGTTATTTCTTCATTATTTAAATCTTTTATACTATAAGTTACAGGATCTGTGTTATTAATTTGATAAATCACAAAGAATTTTCTCTTGACCAATTGTTCTTATATTTGTTCGACAAATGTTTGTTTTTTACTAACAATTCTTACATGATCATTGACTTTAAATTTAGTTTTCGTGTGAATTTCAGGTGGAACATACTGAAAACGGTCTCTAACTAATAACTCCTTTTCTGCATCCTAATCTACGTCTTTCGGTTTCATTTTGATTGTGCTATGAACAGTATCGTTATATTTCTTTTACGATTTCTTGAGAAGAATATCGATCCATTTTAAAGTTTTTATTAATCTCAAAAAGAACCTTCATTCTTTCATTTTGAGTTCTGTTATATCTCTACAATACTTGATTTCTCTTCGTTTTCAGTATGATAAATCTTAATGTTGTATTTCCTCAAAAACATCGTTTAAATTCTTTATTTTTAAACTCTAAACCCTTATCTGTATGAAGTAGGTTAGGAGGTTTGTGATTGATCCTTATGGCATCTTTTACTATATCTTCGAAAGCTTTTGAAATATCCTTGCCGTTTTTTTTCTTTTGATAGCTCTTGACCAAGCATTATTTTGAGGAAAGTATCAATAACATTTAACATATACTTTAAATCCATCCATTTTGATCCGATAGTAGTTAGACATTATAACTAAATCTGCTGCCCATAAATCGTCAATTCCTAATGTTATAATTTTTCTCTTTTTAAACTTTTTTCGTACCGGTGCATGAATTTCTCGAGCTTCAATCTCTTATCTCATCTTTAGTCTTCAATTCTTGCTTAACAGGTTTTGGATTTGGATTCTTATATAAACTTACTCTTGTTTGTCTTACATTTTGAACATTTTGCAGCAATTCTTTACAATCCATTTTGAGTTTGAACGATTTTTGAATCTATATTTTTCGTTTTCTTTTTACAACTTGTGACAGTGAATTAAATCATCTTCCATTTACATATCAAAGTTTCCAAGTTTATTTAATTCGTCTAATATATCTGTTTTATATCCATACGGTACTGTATCGATCTTATTTTCTAGGACAATTCTCTTATCATCTTTAGCGTTCAGTGCCAGCTTTGTTTATGGTAACAGTGTACACAACTCATGTTTATAACTTTTGATGACTGTCATCTCCCTAAATTCTTCTTTATCTTCGAACAAACATCTCTTCAAGTTTTCGATATTTATTGTTTTATTTACAACGCTTCTCTTAATTCCTTTACACCTAACTGGATTTTTTATCTAGATATTTGTACGAGTACATCTTTGATCTTAAACCACAAAATTCTTCTAATATCTCGCCGTTCAATTCGTCTTTGAATTTTCCTATTACCTTCTTATTTTTAGTAGTGAAACATTCATGATCTTTTGGATAATCACTTGTATCAAAGTCATCTATATTTTCTTTAATAATTTTAAAAGGATCTCGTTTCAATTCTAGAAATAACTGTCTGTATCCATGTAACACAGATTCAAAATCTGGATCAAACTTCTTTAATTGTTGTAATAAAACTCGTACATTAGCAATTTTGAGAGGTCGAGAACTGAAAATCTATGTAAATCGGTTTGTTAAATTTAACCTTTTGTTTGTACATGTGACTCGCTATACAGTTGTCGTCAAAGATTTTAAAGCATTTGAAATTTGTTTTTCTTAGCTTGTTTCATTGAAAATTCTTCATTTCCAAGCTTAATATCACATCTGTTTCTCACATTTTCCATAGATTTTCCAAAAAACTGAGTTGTTCATAGCTTATAAAAGTCCTTTTCAAAGTCGCTTGTAGCTTTGGTTCTCATGTTTGTGTTAAAATCAATGTATTCTTTCATAAAAAGGCTTCTGATCGAATGCAATAACTCTATTCACATGTTTTAACACCATTCCTTGTTCCAAATAGAACTTAAAAAATTTCTCGAATGAACAACGTATTCAGTTTTATCCAGTAGAGTTGTGCAAAGTTTGTTTTTAAAATGTTCTGGAGCAAGAGGTAAATCCTTGTGATGTTCGTGTAAATTTGTTGGATATCCTAGATCAACTTCGTAGAATATAGCCATAATCTTCGTCGCCAGTGAGTTCCAAAATTGTTTCTTGCCACTCTTCTTTTGTATACGTTTTTCGGGTTCATCCAACTTGATTTCGTTATATGGTAAATTTTGCATAAGCCCGTAGCCATAAAGGTTATTGGCATCGACGTACAACAGATAGTTTTCGGGCTTTGTCTTAATCAAAATCTTTCAAATATATTTGTTATTTGCTTTAACATATCGTTTAATACACTGAGAAATGCCCCCGCGAATGCCTTTTTCAATCATCAAATACATATTATAATCACTAATTAATTGTAATTCTATCTTCGTTAATTTTAACATAGCATCCCATGCAAGACTGGGAGCTGTTAGATAGTGTGCTGGATCAAGCTTATAGCAATTCAAACAAAATATTCCTAAAATTTTCAAAGATATCAGCGAGCAATAGAACATCTTGAATGTTATAGAGATCAGAGTAATTTCCTAGATTTTTCTCTTTTTAATTTGTTCCAAACATTTAAGTAGTGTTGAAAATCTTTCTCAGATATGCTCTCGTCTGTCAAATAGTGAATAGAAATCTTGAATTCTCAATTCTTCTGTGTAATCAAGTTTTTCAATAACTGTCGATAAATTCATAGGGAAATATTCCTTTTCCAGATAGAATTTTTTAAAAATCTCGTCGTCGTCATTTGGTTGTCTATCTATTATCTCATTCAGTCCATCCTGTATAAAATGATTTGTATGTTTGAAGTCTTCTCTCTTTAGATTTTTAGCTAACTTTTCTATAGACGAGGCCATGAATCTGAACGTGTCTACAAACGAAAACTTGATGAATTTTCTTGGCTTATCACCTTCGAATTCATAGCCATATCCAGAATTTACAGAAATAATTTATATATTTTTCATCGGTGTTTGCAATCAAAATCAACATTTCCATATTGTTTAGCCAATTCTTTATATGTACAAATGAGTATCGTAATTTGACATATTATGACAGAAAACTGGGATGTTCTGGGGAAATTTCAAATTCAGATTACAAACATGAATGAGCTGCGCCTCGAAAACTTGCCGGTTAAATGACAATGATCTCTCACTTTATTATAACTCTTATCTTTCCAACTATCAGGAGTAAAACCATACTGAATTGACCCAAACATCATAAGCAGACCATTCGCAAATATGACAAACGTTTGCATTTTTTGGTATGAAATTTCTTCTTCTTCAGTCAATTTCATAGGTTTTTTGTTCTTAGAATTATATTTTGTAGCTATGTATTTTGATATTTTATTGAGTTCTTCAAACAATTTTGCAGGAACATTTGGCAAATCTTCTTCATTTTTTGCTCGATAACATATCGGCTTGTACATACGATTGGTCACATTCGAAACTAAATATAGAGTAAAACCATAAGGAATATGCTTCTGAACCTTGGTTGTAGTCGATCTTTGTGGATTGTTTTTGCATGTGGGAATCTTCTCTAATATGCTTTCAAAATCCATATAAATAACGTAAGGATGAGAAAATTTCTTTTGATAATTAGTAAATGTTGTTGTTTGACCTGGAAACGGCATAATTGGCTTACAAACTTCATGTTGCTTGCAAATTTCTAAATGATCTGTTAAATCTCCAGATTTGTAAAAATGGCTTAAACATCTTCTACACAAAAATTTTCTTTCTTTATGTTTAGACAACTGCGAAGAAACAAGCTTATTTAAATCGGTTATCAAAACATAATGAGATTTATCATCTTGTTTAACATACAATAAATCAATGTTTGTTTCAGCGTCATATTTTTCAGAAATTTGTAACGGAACAATGTTAATATTTTCATCAAAACTGTAGACATTGATAGACATTGTTGGATACTTATACTTGGAATTGTAGCTTCGTTTTTCAAATATTTGTATATCTTTCAGAGACATTGGATACTCAAAACCTGAAAATATTTCGTCATTCACAAATTTTTCGTATTGCTTTACACGTTCACAGTCTCTTTCTGGTTTTTCAATAGCACATCTTATTGAGTAAATAAAGCAAAAATCATCTCTATTTTTTATATTTATACAAGCATTTTTATCTTTGATATTCTTTGGTAAATCGATGTATGATCCTGCATTCATCATTTCGTGTTTGTTAAGGCTCAAAACTAGTTGTTTACAACTTTTAAATGTCCATCCGGAACCTTTATTTGGATTATTTGTTTGTTCTCGATGTGTTAATTTATTAAATTGCTTAGTAATAAAGTCGTTTACGTCAAAGATTTCATCTGCTTTGATAGTAAAATACATTAGACATGTTTGCGGTTCACCATTCACTAAAGTTCGTTCGTATTCACATTCCAAAGAGAGATAGCCCTTCATATTTTTAACATTTTCTTGAAATTTCTCGATTAAACTTTTAATTTCTGACCGCATAATTGAAAGATATTTGTAAATTGACATGGAATTGTCGTTCAAGTTTGTTAAAATGTATTGCTTGAAAAGACCGTGTATTGAGGATAAAACTTCTACATCAATGATATTTTCGGATTTTACTTTAAGAGTTTTATCAATTTCTTCGATCATTTCAGACTTGGTTTTATCGTTAGTACCGATAGCCAACTTTTCAGCTATTGAATGAAGTTTTTCATCATTAAATAGGTCGAGATTTTTCTTTTCAACTTTGAAATTTCTCTTTAATTCACGTAATTTCTCAATATTAAACATGTTTTCGTGATCGGCAATTTTATTTTCTCTAGCCCACTGTCTTAAATAATTTAGTTCATTATTGTAAATTTGCTTGTTTTTTTCATGACTTTTAGAATTATAATGGCGATCATAGTTTTTTCTTAAAATTTCTATTTTGCAGAACGGACATGATATTTTATCGCGCTCCATTTAGATAGAAAAATTTATTTAACTAAATGGTGCTTGTAAACAACGATTGCGCCTCTCACGGCGTGATATCACTACGGATATGACGCAGGCGAAGCGATTATCGTGATGGTCGGTCTGTAGTAGCACACCTCGACTGTCATTGATACACACAGCGCAATCTTTCGGAACTAAAATGTCGGTAATGCAGATTTGCTTTTAAGAATAAAAATTGTGTTCCCGAGGAGAAAAGGTCGACCGAGAAATGGTTTTGCACTTGTTTTGGATGAAAAAAAGATTAAAGTATTAAACAAAAATGAAAAATTACACTTGATTGTTACTGGAAAGAAGACTATAAAAGATAAAGAAATTATAACAATTAACTTTGTAGAATAAAGTCTTAACTCTAAAACTTGCAGTCCCTCCCCACGTCATAGTACTGTTTTGATAACCATAGTTGGTGTCTTTCTTCATAGGAATCACATGGAATATTATCTACAGTAATACCTTTTGTTTCACACAAAATGTGGCTATATTCTATAAGAAAAATTCTATAATGCTCTTTAATGAATTGTGTTGATAAATCTTGATACTCACAAAAATTCCTAAGAAATTCATCAATTAAGTCTTGATTATCTTGAAAGGACGTATAATATGGGAAAAATGTCATAAAAAAACGATGAAAACTCTCTGTTTGTTTATTTTTTACTTTCTTTTCAATATCTTTCGTAATTATATTAAATATATAATCCCTTATTTTTTTCGTTTTTTGTGTGTACACGTGTGCAGTTTTCGTTCTTTCTGCAAAAGACTCTACAAGTTCTTTTAATTCTGTTTCATTTAAAGACGGTATCAACTGTTGTTGAGAATAAACCGGCAATTCACTGAATTCATCTTTGTTGCACTGTTTTAATGCTAGAAATTGTAGAGAGCTTGGTGAGTTCATGTTGTTTATTTAGTAGAAAAGTTTTTTATTAAAGTATGTTTTTAGTAAAAATGTTTTAAATTGATTAAATTTTATTAAGATAAATCCTTTATTCGTAGCAGATTTGACATTTTACAAAAGCACAGCTTAAGAAAGTAGAAGCTCAGATTTGGTTAATTTTTCATTCCACAGAGTAATGTACCGATCGCTTTTGGAGACGAACGACTGTAGATTCGGTTAATTTTTCATTGAGATTTGCTGTGTTATTTCTCAGCTTCCTTTATGGTACATTGAACAGTATTTTACATTGCTTTTCGGTCGGCTCCGAAAGTGCGCCAGGAACCCCATATTACTATCTACTTATATATATATATATATATATATATATATATATATATATATATTATATATATATATAATATTATATATATATATATATATATATATATAACTATGTTATTTTCCATTAATTTTTGTAATCTATCTAATTCAGTTCTTCTTAACAAATTTTCTCTGTTTTAGTTGAAAGATTTTACTGTTTACAATATCTAGTATTTACTAACTTAGGTAACTAAGACATTCATATTTTATAAATGAAATGAAGAAATAATACATATATATATATTATTGATAGCCAATGTTATGTAAATAGTTTCTGAAATGTCAAATGTATCAAAAAGTGGTTAATCTCACGTTGATTTTAACTGACCTTTCCTCTAAGGAAAAGACATCACTTTTACATTAATAGCTTGAAATTTACTTCTTAAATTGAAGAAAACTTTGTTATGCATTGTTAATTGCATTAGCTACCGTCACCCTGTAGCGTAATATAGAGATACTTTTGGTTTTTTTCAAATTAATTTCTTAGAAACTCCTCACCCAAATGTAATGAATGTGTACCTTAATTTCAGTTCTGCCGAAGTGGCCCCTGAAATAGTCATTTCAAATAACTGTACATTAGAGAACCAAATACCTATACCAAATACTAAATATTGCCACAGATCATATTACTTTTAAGGTGGTTCTTACAAAAATTTATGGTGTCTGTATTCCATTTTATGTTTAAGGTACAAACTTTTAAAATATTATAGCCTACACTATAACCATAAAGACTCTGATGTTTTGGAACAACTCCTTCAATGTCCCTGAATGTTTAAAAACAATTAATAAAAACTACATAATAGATTTGTACGGTTTACGTGACCTGAACAATGTTCAATAAAATTGCTCCGCTATGCGACTTCAGGAGTCGAAACCTGGAAACTTAGATATTTATAGACTAAAAAGGGGATTTATTCCAATCCAAATCACTTATTTCAAAAATACTTAAGGCAATAGATTAAAGGGTCTCTTAATAACTATCTCGTTAAAGCTGTGAGAAATATGTATAAACACATAGTAACATGAATGTTATAGTTGGGAAGGGAATCCGTTCCCGTCATATCAGAGCACATGGGCTGCGAGTTCTATTGTATTACATTTAATGGGGTAAGGGATTTTTCCGGTAGCCTGCAACTAAATTCTTCTTAGAATTTTTTATGTGATTAAATAATAAATTAAAATTATTCGCCTGGATGTAAACGTAAATGCTTAAATTATTTTATAATGAGTTATTAAAATGAGTATAAATGTTGGGAAAGCAAAGTAAACTTAATTAATGTACCTTACTATACACTTCTGTTAAGTTGATATTAAAGCTAACTAAATTTTTCACCTCTTAATTTTCTATAACTACCTGGGATAAAAAGTGTGTTCGTGACAAATATTAAATGATTCAAACTTTCGTCCTGTTATTTTTTAATTTATTAGAAAGTATAACAAACATTTCAATACTGTTCATTTAATACCTATAATTAAATAGTAACCTATTTAATTTTATGTATTTATAGTAAATTTGCCTTTATATTCATAAAATGACGCCAATATTGCTGATGGAGGCAATAATATTCCGATTTAGCTCAACACAAACATTAGCCACCGCCACAGCTGCTCATGAAGCATGGATAGCTAATTAACAGCATTAAAATTGCATAATGATATCATTTAAATTGCATGACTTTAAGTATCTGACAGGTTGATTGCTAATAAACCTTTGTTTAATTGGTAAATTCCTCTTAACTATCTTTTAAGTTATACCATTTCGAATTCTCAGTGGCACTACTGTTTTGAAAGTTATGGTCTTATTTTATTAGTAAGTACGAATCAAATACGCCCCGTGATTACTTTTGTTAAGAAAGACATTTTTTCAATAATTTCGTATCCAAAATCTATGTATGAGATGTTTACTTAAGACAAAAAGATTAGGAAATTCCTCATTGCACATAGTTCTAAAATATCTTTACACCGCTTCCGGAGTGACGGAATATTCAGAATGGCTAAGATTAAGGATAGGGGCCACCTCCACTCGAGATTTCATAAAGAAGGGATAAAGGACACCATATCAGTGATGTCACCTTAGATGAAGGGATGGTTGGTTACCTCTATCCCGGTCTATACCCATCTGGAAATCGGGAAGAATAAAAAAATAGGTGATTAAAGTTTCATTTTTTGTATAAATTAATAAAGTAATAAAAGTTCTTAAAAGCAATTAACTGTAATAAGCTCTAATTGTAAAAATGAAATAACAAAATCACTCAAATATTGTATGATAAATATAAATTATATTGGTAAGACCACTTTACCACTTTTCTTCTTCAACCCACTTTTATTTATATTGTACATTGCTTACAGGTTTTAAAGTGTCGTTTAATAAAGCAAGACACATTTTTAATAACTCGGTCTCCTCCGGGGTCGTTCTGCGACAACAATCAATTTAAAATTGTCCTGTATTATAAAACGTAAACAAAACTTTTAGGATTAATACAATTAGAATATGTTAGACTTCCGTCCTGGTTGATACAAGATTTCAAATTTCTTAGCACTGTTATGGCCCACATTAAATATCTTAAAACTTAAGTTCCACCAAGTTAATAAGACTTCCACGTGAAGATTCCTTAAAATAAATCTTGATTAAAGGAAACTTTATTCGTTGGTCACGACTTAATTTAAAAGGAAACTGTGGGTTGCAGGACCAGTATCTACAGTTTTATGTCAGTCCTGTACTTTGCTTCATCCAGTATCTTTGCTGTAATAGTACTATCTAAATTGAATTTTGAATTATTTTGAATTGGTCTGTAAGCAATGTTTGTAATGTATAATTTACCTTTCTCAACGTTATTGCTTACCTTAGTGTTTGACATTTATAATATAATTCAGCCGCTATATATTGTAGTAAATTATGTTTAATTTTCCAACGTCTTTTCTTTTACTAAATGAAATGATTTTCTTAAATATAATTCTTTTTCTGTCAATGATTGTCTTAAATAAATAAAAAAAGTTTTAAAGTTATATCTCTTTTTCATAGATCTGGTAGGAATATTTGTCATTAACATAATTGAGCATAGCTACTATTGTAATTATGAAATTATTTATCCCCCACCATTTTTTGGAACACCCTCAGTCCAAACGTAACATAATTATAAAAGATTAGACATATAATTATCATACAATACGTACATACAGTATTTACGTACTTATACGTACAATATTTTCAATGTTAATGATAATACATTATAACTTTGTATGCACGGTAGAATTTCACAAACGCATGTAGAGTGAAAACCCGACTAATTAATTTGTTTTAATTTTAAGTATTATAGTTATGAAAACTATAATATTCTGTTCTTACTTATAAGCTTTTTATACAAAAACTAATGTTGCATATTACAGGACTAAACTGCCTTAAACTTTGTGCTTTAGAACTTTCGAGGATGCTTAAATGTAGGTGTATATAGACTATGTTTATCTTGAAATATTATTAATGTCTGAAAGAGGGATATCAATGCTCAATCTATTGATTCATTGGTACATTTTCGTCTGAATGGCATTAATGTTAAGTTAAAGTTCTCTTCAAACATATTGCATTAACAAAATGTGCGACATAGTAAATTAAAAACGAATTGTTATGTAATATAAAGTTAAAACAAACGGAACTATTTGCATTCAGATGCATATTTATTTGCGATCTATTTGTGATGCATACTCTGGTAGAGGATAAAGTTGACCACATCGTAAAAACTGGTTTAAATGGTTTTTAGATTTATCACCATATGCATCACAGACTCACATTTACAGATACGACGTTAGTGTCGTCCAGTTCTTGCTTTTAATAAGAGCACAAACACTGGATTACATATAATGAGTTGTATTATCATTTAAATCATCCATATTTTAAAATGCTGCTAAAAGAGCATAAAATTATTACTATTCATTTCGCTATATAAAGCGATGAATAATTTATAACTATAAAATACGTATATAAGTTGAATAGTAAAATCCATGGATCTACCTATACAGAGCACTACTGTAGTTAAAGTAACTGCACGAAAACAACGTAAAGTTTGGGTTTTAGAACAAATGAAAAGCTTAGATACGACCACTAAAGTCTGTAATGCCCCAGTGGCCCACTTCCTGACCATTGTAACTTTAAGCCCGCAGAGATTAACATTATGCAATATTAAAGAGTGGGCGGCAAGTTATGTTGTCCTCTTTGTAATTTGCAGAACTACGTTACGATGGACTTTTATTAAGAATAACTAGTTTAATTAGAGAGATAAAACCAGCAACAACACAAACACTCCTTCTTGATTGTGTTTCATACCGTATTAATAACAACATGGAGATATTAATAAAACGTTTTTTTGTTAGATAAAATTGGGTACATACTAAGATGCAAACAGCCTAGGAATTGATTAGTTATGGGATGTAAATATTTTAGAATATAAATTTGTATCCACACAATATCAGACTTTTAACGCTATAAAAATATTTTACGTTACGTTTATTGGAAATAACTACAAAAAGATTTACAAGATTTTCTACACAATTTTAAGATTATCTGTGCTTAAATATTTCTAGAACATTCTTGATTCATATCTAGTGTTCTTTAAGGCAACAATATACAGTACTGAATCAGTTACAAATAAACAAACAAGCAGCAATCAATATAGCAATTCGTAAAATGTATAATAAAATAAATAATTAAAACCCGTGTAAACAAAACAGAAAGATAAATAATTACAAATAACACAGATTACGAGAAAATGGCTATACTAAGTAAGAAATTGGTTTTGAGCTGCATAAAATGTATCAGTTCAAAATAAAAACTTATATTCATTACAATGTATGTTTTATACATACGCCAGGGTCAGCATGGGAGTCTTCGCGTTTGCTCTATATGGAACAGCTCCTCGGAAGTGCCAGTCTCGATCAACTGATTTTTACCATTTTCAATTTCAATATAGAGAGGTAGAGGAGGTTTAGTTTTTAACAAATTCAACCCACCAAGTCAACTATATCCAAAGATATCACGTATACAGACGGACACACGTAACGACAGAAATCTGCTTCTTTCAACTGGTGAGAGGGACTGCCATGAACATTCAGCCAGTTAAACTTTGTAGTAGCCAATTTTAAATATATGAATACGTTTTAAGGACAGCACCGTAGACTGTTACAATAAATAAATGTATAATAACATTTTCTTACATGTGTTCTGAACACGGGTAGGTACACACACTGACTTCATTAATACTGTATTATGTCCATATAACCATACAGAAATAAATTACTTAATACTAGTGACAAACATCTATTAACTTTCAGGTAACAAAAGGTATTTGCTCTATTTTAAATGCATTATTCTAGGTATATACAAATACTTCTATGAGTACATAAGAGACTTTACTATCTATACTACTACCTGTAAGTAATATATTTTATATTATATCATTATTGTTCAGTTTTGAATCGTTTTAAAAATTTTGAGGCTTTGCAAGGTTAGAATAAAATGTATAACATTTTGTAACTAAGAGCCAGAAAATAAAGTGAGATAATAAAAACTGTTGAACTACCACACAGAGATGGGTCTGTCCATTCCATTCTTCTTCAGTAATCTCAGTAATTATATAACAAGAAAACACTTTATATAAATAATATTATAGATAAATCACATTAGGTTGTATGAAATCTACCAAACCAATAAAGTACCTTCATTAACCATCACAATAACCTGTTTACAAATGTGTTTATTCTGTTTGTCAACATGATCTCTATTAAAGACACTTTTGAGAATTCAATACTTTCAATTGATCGATGATTATTATTTTCAATAGCATTGTTGAGGTAGAGAGAGAGGTGGGTTTCAAACCATATTCCAACCACCTGTAGGTAACTATGTTTAATAACTATTGAGCGTAGAGACGGGCCGAAATCCGATTTCTCTCATCAATAACCAGAAGTAGAATAACTCTAATCAAGTAATTATTTCCCATCAGCTTTTGTACTATCGAACGTTAATAAAAATAAACGAGAACATAAATTTCAAAGTGGCTAGAAATGTCGTATAGTGCAATGGGAAACTGGAATCACATTAATTAAAATTTCAGAACACTCTTATTAAGTAAGCCTGATCTAATTAATCAAAGCATTTTCTAGTAATTAGTAAATTATTTTGAAATTAGGAAGTTTAAATGTATCTTATGCGGAGAATACATCGTTTTATTCAATAATAATAGCCCTTTAGTCCTCTTTTATGACGTTTGAAGTTTAAATTATATTTACTCCATAACTGGAACTTAGTTTCCTTTGTTCATTTTTTTCCATTCTTTATAGAGGAAAACAACTGTCTTGAAGTTGCTGTTATCATGGCATGATTGCTGAAACACTTGTCAGGAAATAAATAGTTACGAAAGGGTGCTATGTTGCTTGTTTTCTTTATATATTTGTTATAGTATCCCTATACAGTAAACTTTAACTTCATATATCATATATATTCTTATTTGAGAAATGTGTTCATACAATAATAAAAACTTACCGATCACGGTCTTCGCCAAAGAGTTCCTTAGTATAAATATGCCTACTTGCATAGGGATTTTATGGGCCACCACCGGTAACAAATAATCAACAACGTACAAAGAGAATATTGTATGTGTTATTCCCCAAAAAACTTTAATATTGGTGACATAAATGGGTTTATCTAGGACGTCTGCTGGTTGAGAATGCCGAAGAGGGGTATGTACATAGTTACAAGACGAAAAGGTGTCCAGGTTTTTCCTATACCTCAGATTGTTCTTTAAAGGTTCAAAGGCCGTACCTGGTAATCTATTACTCGCAAAGTTATTGTTTCTAATATAAAACAATATTAAATATAAAATTGTTTTCAAAATTATTCATGTTTCATGGAAACGGTAGCTTTTGGAACATTAGTTATATAAGAACCATGATCCTATTTCAGTAAAATTGTCATAACAATGCACGTATATAAAAGTTCCCACAAAAATTATCCTATTATAATAAGCGTGACTTTTCGTGATTTTACATATAGGAATTATCAGAAAACCATCATTTTTGCATTTAAAATTAATTTACTACTTCTTTATTTAGTAACGGTAGCCGACTAGAAATCTCAAAACGACTGGGTAATGTAAACATTTACTTGTTTACGGATTATACGATACATTATTCTGTATTGGCCTGTTTTATTGAAAAAGTTAAAAATATACAAGAAATAATAAAAGATGCAGAAAATAAATAGACAGCAACATAAAAATTTGCATTAAAAACTGATAATGCCATTTTTTTAGAAATTAGCCACAAAAAATAACTTTGTATTTTGGGATCTGAAAATACTTATTTATGCCTTTACCACTTATTATAAATGTTTCTGTCATAGGACAATCTGGTCTATCAACTGACGGCGCTGGAGGTACAGACAGGTCCTCTGCAGAGACAAGTCAACCAGTCCCTCTCCCATCTAAAGACCATCCAATTTTTCGTCAATAGCCAAGGGGAAACCATCGCTCAGAGGGTCAGTATCAGATATGATTTTTTTATTTTCTTACTCCTTTCAGGTAATCAGGGGGAAAATTATTTTTTCGTAATCAGACATTTTCAGCTCTTTATAACTATTAAAATAACATTATAACTTTTTAGTAAAGTTATTAAAAACTTATTCTGTTACTTTACTCATTTATAATTATTCTGCATTGTGTACGCTTTGAGTTAATTCAACCTTCTAATCACTTTAACAGGAATATGTCAAGGAATCTCCTTTTTTACAGGAACAAGAAAATGATGGTTAAGCACAAAAGTCTATTGTAATGACACTTGTTTCCATTCAGTATCGAAGGTAAGACGGCATTAGACAGGCACCGGCTTTAATTTCTCGGGAGATCCATAAAGTTTTACAAATAAGTTTGGACCATTTTCCCTTAAAAAACCTTGGTGTAATGTAATTTTACTGGCGTAAAAATGCCCTTAAAATGAAACATAAACTATATGTGAATGTATTAATGCACTCACGTGTGGAAAGCCAAATAGTAATGTCTATGCTGATCTCGAAGTTCTTTAGCAATTCTAGTTCTATAGTTCATTGAAATAGTTTTGTAATAATCGTTTTAACTTGTCTATTGTGGATTTGTGGTGGACGGCTTTTATTCTACTATACCTATTAAAAAAAAGAGTATTCAACTGTGAGTATATAACACATATATACTCTCTGTGAGTATTTAGAAAATCGGTATAACAACTAATTCGTAACAAAAATACTATTTATATTTAACAAACCCTTGTTACATTATTCCACAGTCTGTATATTATACTTTGTATTTACTTTATAGTATTTTATTCGAAAGTTAAATATAATGAACAGTTAAATGTTTCCAATTAGTTAAATAATCGATTGTGAAGTCGTTATTGATAAAATACAGATCAATCCCACAAAGAGCTAGACCACACGGAAAAAAACTTTTTATCTCTTGAACACGATACAAGGGTCAATTCATCTTCATGCAACTTGTACTGTAAGTGATTGAAAGTAACATGTGCTGTTAGAGTTCTGGCTGTAGCAGTGGACCATCTTTATTAGGAATGACGAATGCTTCTTTTGATACAGATAGATCAGCTCAGTGAGTTTTTTAGCTCAATTTTGTGGGTGGAATAACGATGTAGTCATTTCCATCATTGGTATTAAAATTCCATTCACATGCTAAAAAATACCATGAGATTTTAGATTTAACAGTTTATTTTCACCAATGGCTTCCCCGTTGGTGCCATGAGTGATATTACCCCATTTTAGCAGTATTTACAAAGTGAACGAATTCCTTAGCTAAGTGGGATAGGATTTGAATATAACGACATTTTATAATAAGAATTTCTAATTTAACATTATTTACGTAGGGGATAACATCCCATCGTCAAAATATTAAATTATAATATTGATCCCATAGGCACTTTTTAACACTAGTGGAGATACACTAATGTGCTGATCGAGTGAAATTGCTTAAATTAATTATTTCTAAATAGAGGTTCTGTGTGAGTGTGTGTGTATATATATATATATATATATATATATATATATACAAAATAAGAGTAGTTTATTATATATATAATAAAAGGAGCACCAACCGAAATAATAGGTGCACTCAATAACAATGCTTTTTACTATAAATATATCCACCTATCACACTCTGACAAAGCAGCTCCTGAAGTTTTTGAAGTAATTTCATCTCCTTCAGAAAAGTCGAGAGTACGTGGATCGACTGCTGAGCTACCTGGACCAACTGAGAGACCACGTGATCAGCTCTGCCCAAAATAATGTCGCCCGTTGCCGGCCGCTCTGGGATATATTCCACAACACTCGACTCTTCCTGTGTCGTCATACAATGGATCCCCTGGTCTGTATCAGCTGAATAAAGTGCACATTATTTCAGAAATATTGCATTTTCAACTGTTAAGCCCCAAACGTTCCTGCTATGTTCCTTCTTTGTAGGTAGGGTTTATCTTATCTAATAAACTAGGAACCTTTTTTTATTTTAATGAGAGTTTTTACACAAGCATTGTAATTCTTACCTAAAATATAAAATTGGTTACAGAGCAAATGTTTTACTGCATTTCCACTACAGGTGGTCTTTTGAATCCTCATCACAATTTACCAATAGGAATTACTTGCTAAAATTACATATCACATTATTTTTATAAACTATCCTAGACAATGCAGTATATTTAGGAAACCTAGTGAACTCAAAAGCAAATCCATTCCCATTTTATACATAAGATTCTGGAATTAGTGTAAGGTATTTTAATTGCAAATATGAGTTAAATGTAGGAATCGTTTGAAAAAAGTGAAATGGTACACTAGACTAAAGATTAAAAATTATATTATTAATGCGGATATGGCAGACATTTTGTACATCAATTTTAAAGTCCTGGTTTAAAAATTTAATACAATCAAAAATGTCAAACCTGGCAGGACGAATGATACATTTACAACGAATGCAGAGATGCCCGGGGGAGGTCGTGTTGCTAATTTATCCACTTGCCACCAACTCGACAAGGGACTGAATATCCCCGAGGTAAATACATACACTGCTTTTGACAGTACTATAGCACATTGCCAAAGCCACCATGATAGTGTTGTGTGCATTACTACATCAAACTATGTTACTGATAATATTGTTTTTAGTTTTTACTCCCTTACATCTATGTGAACGTTTTATTATCATATTGCAAACCTTGTTACAAATACTAATAAAACACTTTGTATTATGTCATCAACTAACAATTAAATGTGTAAAAATGCTGTGGAATAATTAAAAAATATTTTCATGTAGTCAGAAAGTTTTTATTTAATCTTAGTTAGTTGATGCGGTTATCTATAGTTTATTTCATCCATTTTCTAGAAAAAAGTAACTATATATACGGCCTATCTTGTAATAATGTAATGAATATAATAGATGATTCATTGTTATAACCTGTCATTTCGTTTACTATTGCAGAACGGATACTGGTTCGCGACCATGTGGTGTCTAGTGGTTCTCCTTGCGGCCACTCCCGTGTGTCTGAAACTGGTAGACTACTATAGAGCAAGGGGCTCCAGATCTTCTGGGTTAGTAGAAATAATAAACAAGATGGTTTTATTCTTTTTGTTACATTACTTTAAGTGGTTTTGTTGAAATGGTTAACGCATTAATAGTTATCGCTATATTTTATATCACACCAAAGACAATTTACACTGTCTGCAAATTGTACAGAAGGGCTCATACGATTATGTTCACAGAGCTTCATGTACTTCTTTAGTTGCATTAGCTATCATTCTTTCTCAGTATAATATATTTAACATTTAACATTACGATACTAATAATAATTTATAATCAGACGTACGAGCAAAGTATTTGGTTAATGACCAAAAGTGGTTAAATTAAGAATTATATACAAGCAATGCAACATCGCGACGCTTAGGTTTCTTATACACATTTAGAAATATATCTTTTATATAGTGTTTAGTATATACTCATACTATTATTGTGTGCGTCTAGGATAACGTAGCATTCAAATTTATAAATAATAAATAACAGCTTTTTAAGAAATGTATGAATTAATACAAATTGCAAATTGTATGTATCTACTTTCTACATCGTAGAACCACATTCAAGTGCATAAAACTCATGCTGTTCCATACATTTCAATAATTTTATGAAAATTGATTAATTTTTATTGAGTTTAACATTTAAAGTCAAACATATTAATAGCAGAAGCAAATTAAAATTAACAATTTCGTGTCTTTAATGATTCTTCTCTAACTGTACTTTTATTGAGATATAAAAATTCCGTAGACATTTTCACCTTAAACATATATACAGCATCTCAACTTACAGCATTATAAATTGATCATAAATATAGCAGACAGAATAGGACAGTAGAGTGAACCAATTTGTTACTAGCTATTAAATTATGGTTTAGTAAAAAGAATACTTATGCAATACTACAGCACTGTAACTTACAGTGTTTATTATTTATGCATTTTTTCAATGGCATTCATACAGACAGATGGAAAACAATAATTTGTGTGTTAGTCATGTTTTGGGACTAGTAGAACATTGCATTTTTGTTGATTCTATAACAATTATTTTGTAACTTACATTACATTACATTGTTGAACCCGTAATTGTTTTTTCTAATTAAAATGTAATGAATAATCACTCTCAAATTTCAATAAAGTAAAATACAACATTTTTGGAACTGTTCAATGTTTCCCTCTAGGTCAATTTTAAATACAGATTTTAAACATTTAAGAGTTTGTAGTTACCAGCGTTAGTTTCTTAGTAAACGGACACTTGCGCGGAAAATTAGACGTTATTGATAAAAATTAATACCAAATCACAGCTTCTCAGGCCTCATCCTGACTCGAATTTTCTGTGGGGAGAACTTTAGTAAATTAAAAACTATTACTAGTACATAAACTAGATTGAAAAAAGATATAGTGGGATCAGTTAGTACAACCACCTTGTCATGGGTATGGAGTGGAGGGATTAAATGGAAAGATTTAATGGATACCAATGTTAACTGTTGACCATAATAATCATCCTTGAACTAATGACAGTGACGGTATTTATGATAATGTGTTGCAGGAGCCCAACAGAGAATCTAATGATTTCCGAGCAAGGCACTGGCTGGTCCTCTCCAGGGTACGATATCAAGTGTAGCAAGGTTATCAACGCTTCTTTACTAATTTAGTCACATTAATATTATAAGTTTGTAAATGTTCAATATTGGTTTACTTTTCATTGTATATATGGACACGCAATATATAAATTACTCTGGCGTAGATAACTTAAACTATTCGAAAGGATGTTTCGTTGGCACTCGAGATAGTTTGTGAAGGAATCATCTTTAAGATTGTAAATCATTTATAAGTAGATCATAGGTAAAATAAAGTGTTTTATTGCTAACAAAGGTCATCAATAATTTGGGAGAAAATATTTTTGCTAACCAGTAAATGCGTTAAAATGAACATGCTATTTATCCATATATCCTACTGCGCCTTAGGAAATATACGGAAAACAAGAATAACAATATAAAATGCAGAAAGATGTTGGGACTTTTAAACGCTTTATTATAGCTCATAAGCGTTACACTTTAAAAACCACGGTGTTCAATATACGTTCATTCTTACATGTTCTATAGGCTTTGTTTTTAAGGTTTAAATAACACAGGCCAACGATGAAAAAACTTTTTTTACTAAAAATACCTTATTCTAATGTTTTTTTAGGTCGCTGAATCCAAATAATGATGCTTAAAAAGCTGTATCACCCACAATTTCTTCACATTTTGAAGTAACATTTTTTTAACTAAACGATTTCTACAGAGTTTAAATATAATAAAAAAAGTAGAGGTAATGGACTTAAATTGTGTTGGTAGCACTGCTGAAACACACTAAAAGATCAAAAAAGGTAGATTCCATTTGAACGTTAACAGCTGATGTTTGTTTACTGTCAATCTAACCTCACTTTCACGGTTTTTGTACACGTGCTCAACACAATGTCTAACCGCGGTTGTAAAAACTCTTTTTTTTGTTATATTTGTGGTGAGTTTGTGATTAAAAAACACCAAAGAAACATTACGGACTTTGTGAAAAAGGTTTATCGATCATACTTTGGAACTTTACTTGGAGATCAGGATAAATATTGGGCGCCGCATAAGGTATGTTATGTATGTGTTGAAGATCTAAGAAAATGGTCAAAAAAAGGAGAAAAAAATCCTTCAAATTTGCTGTTCCTATGATATGGAGAGAGCCAAGAAATCATTCTGATGATTGTTACTTTTGCAGTGTTGATGTAACTGGTCACAACTCAAAAAATAAGAAGGTAATAAGCTACCCTAACCTTATGTCTGCCATCCGACCAGTGAAACACGGTCAAGATTTGCTGGTCCCTGAACCTCCAGATGATTTGGATTCCATTCAAACTGAACCATCTTATGGATGTAGAATCTGAGTTAGATGAACAAGATATGAAGAATTTCGATGTATTACAGAAAATGTAGAGCCTAAATTGTTTACTCAGATTGAACTTAATGACTTGGTTAGGGATCTAGGCTTACCTAAAGAAAAAGCTGAATTGCTTGGCTCTAGACTAAAAGAAAAGAACTTGTTGGGTGCTGGAACCAGCATTTATGTGTATAGAAAAGAGAGAGCAACAATTTTCAAAGTTTTTTTGAACAAAGATGGTGATTTGGTGTACTGTACAGACATTCCAGGTCTGATGAATGAATTTGGTGTTGAGTACAAAAAGGAAGACTGGAGGCTGTTCATTGACTCATCCAAAAGAAGTTTAAAGGCTGTTTTATTACACAATGGAAACCAGTACGCATCTATACCTGTTTGGTCATTCTGTACACATGAAAGAAAAGCTATGAAAACCTAGAAATAGTGCTGAATAAAATAGGCTATTGTGATCATGGTTGGATGATATGTGTGATTTAAAAGTAACATGTATGCTACTTGGTCAACAAGGTGGTTTTACCAAGTTTCCATGTTTCTTGTGTGAATGGGACAGTAGGGCTAGAGATCAACATTGGTGCAAAAAGAACTGGCCTGCTAGGGAATCTTTAAAACCAGGTGAAAAGAACATTCTTCGCAAAAACCCTCGTAGATCCAAAAAAAAGTGCTCCTACCACCTCTTCACATAAAGTTAGGCCTCATGAAACAGTTTGTCAAGGCTTTGCCTAAAGATGGGCCATGTTTTATGTATCTCTGCCTAAAGTTTCCACACCTTTCAGAAGCTAAACTGAAAGAAGGCGTCTTTGTCGGACCAGACATTAGAAAAAATGATGTTAGACCTTAACTTTGAATCGACAATGACCTCAAATGAGAAAGAAGCATGGGTGTCATTCAAGCAAGTGGTTACCAAGTTCTTGGGGAATAAAAAAGATCCAGAATATGTTGCTATTGTTGCTAACATGTTAAAGAACTTTAAAAAAGTTAGGATGTTTGATGAGCCTGAAAGTTCACTTCCTGAACAGTCATCTTGATTACTTCCCGGAAAACTTGGGCGATGTAAGTGAGGAGCAAGGAGAGCGTTTTCACCAGGACATTAAACTGATGGAAAAACGCTATCAGGGCCGCTGGAACATTAACATGATGGGGGGACTACTGTTGGTCACTTCACAGAGAAGTTCAGCAGGCGACTCATCGTAGAAAAAGCTACACAAGAAGATTTTCAAAGAAAAGAGGGAAAGAAAATACAAACCAATCCCAGATGACTAATGGAACCTGTATTATACCACATGTATAACTCTTTCAAGTAACCTATTGTATTAATATATTCATAATTATGATGTAACATAGTGTTTCATTAATTTCACCATATACCGTATTTATACTACATAAGAAACTACATAAAAATGTATACTACATAAAAACCCAAATTGCAGAAAAACTATGGGTGATACAAAAAAAACTAAGGCCAGATTTGGATTCAGCACATAAAAAATCTATAAAAATCAGCTATTAATGTAAAAAAAGTTTTCACAAAAAAATTTTTCGTTGGCCTGTGTAATTGGTACAAATGTATTCATTAATGAGAGGTAGCTAACATCAATTCATAAAATAAAGTGTTTACAAATGAGCCAAGTCTCTTTGTTTTAATGATGTTGAATAATACGAATTGTAATCCTTAATATTATGATCTCCTGAATGCGCGATACTGGTATTACGGTCACCTGATAGCAGTAGTTTTATACTTACATATTAGCCTAACAATCCTGATGTTTGTTACAGGAACACGACGGAAACTACAAATGAAAACTGGTGACTTCTCGACCCTGAACCCAACATCTGCCAGAGCACTCCAACCATCACCTCAACCCCTCATGTAACAATTCTTCTACATTCATGTATACCAATAAACACTGCTTCTCCTCTTTGTAATCAGTTATCAACTGGAAATCTTCCAAACATTCCTTATTTTATAAAGCGGTATTGTTAAAAAGAATACATTTACATTTTTAATCTCTTACAGCTTAAAACTGCAAGCCAATTAAATTTTCATGAATTAATTCAATTGCATTCTGAAAATTCAATAGTCACGTTAATAAATTACTTCAAATTCAATTAAAATGCCACTTTAAGGTTTCCACAGCTCTTGTTATTATTTAAACTAACAGCTATGTTATGGGTTGTTATTTAAACTTTGTACATACATTCAGTGATAATTTTACTCAGTTATATTCATGAATATTGACTTTAAACATTATTTATTTCTTATTATTTGCAAAAAAAGTAGTTATTACTGTATCTTCACACTATAAAAAAGTTTTTTTTTTTTTTTTGCAGATAAGAAAATTTACTTTGGGAGTTCTCCCATTAACCAAAGATCACCAACAAATTATATGTATTATTGCTTCGTGTATACACATTGCATTATACTATTTTCATAGTATTACAAGCGGCATTCTCTGTTTCGCTCAGCCTGTTTCTAAATTAATTCGTGATGAACCTTCATCTTCTGAGTTCTCTCGTTGGATTCAAGATTAATATTAACGAGCTGTAACTATCTAGTTCTAGTTCTTATCTAATTCTTAGTTACAATCGTCACAGAAACTACTAATGATGTTAAAAACTGACATTCCCCGAATTCTAAACGCCGATTAAAGCATTAATGCAAACCATCAATAAATACATATAGTGACATGCCTATATTCGTGTTTTAAGGTCATTGGAGTGAAAATTGAGTAGAGGGTGATTGTCATTGGCTGAGCGTCAACGAAGCCTATCACTAGAGAGGCTGGAAAAATTATATCTGTTTCTCTCTTTGTCTATACGGTATTTTAAACAAACAGACTTATAGACCTGAAATTTACTATGAAGATATTTATAAAGGCAACACTGAATGTAATGGTGCATTTCACTTCATGGGATTGGGATGAGAGTTTTTTCAAATGGTCATATGAGTAACTAAGGTGACAACAACAAAATAGAATATTAAATAAATTTGAAAACAAAATCAAATAAAATCAGATTACAGCATGTGACAGTTGTATTCATAGTATAAAAGTAAAAAAAGAAACTTATAGAGTATAAGTTAAAAAGTTACAAAATTATTTGTTTCATCGCACCCTTGCGTTGCATTGTTCTTCCTAGTTAAAAGGAAGTTTTATTATTTAAATACAGGTATGAAACCAAAGATTTAACGTATCATGTGGTAAGATATCTAAGACAGATTTCAGCTGTAGACTTTTTATTTTGTATAAAACTTCCTTTCTACAACAATAGGTTCTATGATGGTGCATGTCCAACCATGGACTTTAGCTCAGCGTCATTGAATCCTATTACTCAGTAAGCTGACACAATTTCTCCTTTGTCTGCCGTGGTATGTAAACATGTCTTTTCTGTTTGAAGTCTGCCTGTCTATCTGTCTTCAGGACATCTTGATAGTTAAATGAGCTAAAGACTCTAAATTTTGCATTGAACCTCAGCTAAGGCACGTTTTTTTGTGACAACTTGAGGAGTATTTAACTAAAATTGACTATTTATTATCGAGATAAAATAATCCATCGCAAATACAGACAACAAGGTAGATAATCTTGCCAATTTTAAGAATGCATTAGACCTGTACTTATGTAACTTCTTCGCTTACCTCCTATATGGTGGCACTTGACCTTTGATGTAAGGGCAATGTTTACAAGGGAAATATGTTATAGAGCTGGTATCGCTGGAGATAATCTATTTATATACTATAAATTAAACAAGGTGGAACTTGTTATAACAAATAGTTTAATATTTTCTTATTATAACAAATGTTACTGATCCAGCCCTAACACGCCTTTCAGTTAAACAATCTCTGATTAACTATATGTGTTTATTTCAGTTGCTAATTCTTTTAGGAGAAAACTGTTTAACACCGAAAAATGTTTTATTGCAATTATTCAAAACATTCGTTGGTTTTTCATATTAATTACTTGGTACGGGATCTGGGATATTTCTGTTTCTGGATCTATGCTGTTTGATTGAGAAAAAATATACTGTTACTTGAAATCAAAAGCATTTTTCTAGCATTTGTTTTGTATATCATCCTTAAAAGGACTATTACCCTCTTTTCGTGCTTACATTCAACCAGAGGAAGAACATGGGCTTCTAAGTTTCTGGTAAATCTTTTACGGGTTTTCACGTTCAAATTTACTGTCATAATTTATAATATCCTACATAATGCATTATTTACGCCACGGGCAGAACAATGAAACAAGTCAAGTTTACTAAAAAGATTTTAATATTTAATAGTTTTGCATTAAACAAAGACGACCACATAAAATGTTATAAACACTAAGGTAAACATATCCTAAAATTAGGAAGAAAGAAAATGATGTGATGTGTAATGTAAGTATAGCTGGTATTCATATGCATGCCTAGATGAATGTTGGAAAGACTTCAATTTTGAAGTCTATTGATTTCAAAACACGTTTAGAAGTATGACTAGAGTGTCACTGTAGTAAACGAGAAAGTAGGAGAAGTAAGCAGTATTTATGAAAACGTGTCGTGTTTGACAGAAAGAACATTAGGGATAATACCGCGTATTGGCTAGTGATGTACGGAAAATATAATCTGACCTGTAAACTTGACGTGATTGATTAGTGGCTTTGATCTATCCTTTTGCATTTCATTTAATCAATCAAAGCTTCGAACGTTTCTGGTTTTTATCACTAAATTTATCAATAGTCTGAGTAACAGAAACATTACTGACCTCCACTCTGGTAACAGTCTTAATTATTTCTCTCCACAATAATATTTGAATTTTCCAATATATACGTAAATAAGATATGTTTTACGCTGATTTTATTTAACTGACTAGAAAGTGGAGGTTTAAAAATTAGTACAAAATTATTATATTTAGTCTATTGTTTATTAATCTAATATAATTGGTATTATTTAGCCTTCTACTAATAATGCAGTCAATTGGATTATACGTATTAAAACATTTAATGATATTACTTTAAATTCTTTTAACCATTATAAAATGTGACTGCTTGACTGTTCTACAGAAACGTCATAATTAAGTCCCTGTTTTGTCAGCAACAACAGGAAATTTAAACTATTTGCCTTATTAAAGAGTTATATTTATAAGCTATTTTGGTTTATGTTTCTAACAAATGACATTTTCGTAACAAAACTTCTGTGACTTTTATTGAATAACTTTCTTGACTGCTGTTGTGTCCTCTAATCAAAACAGAGTTTAACTGAAGTACAATAAAACCCAGTGACATTTATTGGACGGAAACAATATGAACTCGTCACTCGGTTTCTTTCATTACACAGATATCTAAGAATCCTTAGGTGAAAAGAGATTTTTCATGAATTTAGATTTCATCTTTGCAAATTGAATTACGATGGCTTGCTTCTCAGTATACTCGGTGATATGTAACCATTATTTGTATGGTCATTGAAGATTATCAACCCCTCTCTACGTTAGTACAGTTACATTTAGCACATATAAAGGGAATTGTGAATTCAACGGCCAGAGTGGAAAAATACAAGTTTAGCGTTATTGCTAGCGTCTCCCTCAACAAAACAATGTAAGGTTTCAATGGTTAAAAATGCAAATAACGAAGTTTTTGAACATTAAAAGTGGAACTAATTTCTTCCCGCATAGAAATGAAATATTACTCTGCGGGCTTCACGTGGTCTTGTTATAATCGAAAATTATGAGGAAAATTTAACCCAAATAAAAGACGTTTTTGTTAATTTAGATCTTCTAAGAATAAAAGTTCATATCATCCTGACATAAGTGCCTCCTGCCATCAGCACGGGGAGTACCGAAGGCGACCGTGGTGGCGATATACGAAAAACGTTCCTTAAGTATCTATCAGTATAAATTACAATTAAAAATGATCTGATGGTCCGGCCAATATCTAACCTTGGAATATAGGAAACGCAACTTGTAAAAATTAACAAAATATTTAAAATTCACTAACCATAACTACATACTACCTTGAAAGAAAATTAGTTCCATTTTTAATGTTCTAAAATTCATTATTTGTTATTTATTTTCATACTCATACCTCATTGCTTTGTTCAGTAGGACAACAGCAACAGTTTAATAACCCGAATCTCGTTTCCAGTGTGCATACAAATAAATTTGAAAATAATGCATACAAATTAATTATGTACGTGCTAAATACTAACATACCACGTGGTATTTTCCGATCACATAAAAGTAGTTTTTCTTGATTTAAAAATAACACACGATTACTTCACGAACTTACACTCACTCTGAAAAAACACGAGACCAATTAAGAAGGAATTAATTAATTTCCTAATATTTTACCTGTTTAGGTAATCCGCAAGGAAACGCGTGAATAACTTTCATAGTTAATTGTATTAAGAGTAAACGCGCCATGATTGTGTAATAGACGCCATCGAAGAGGCAACAAAAGGTACTGCACTAGACGATTGATCTTACTTAAGCTGTTCTGACCACAGAGCACTCAGATAAACTATCGGGAGCAGATTACTCTGTAAGTCATAACAAACATCACAGTACACAAATATTACCACCAATTTACATTTACATTCTAATTATACAAAAGTTAATTGTAATATTCAACCCCTAAAACCTTGTTTTTTTGTTTTTTTGTTTTTTTTTTTTTTTGTTTAGGAGGATAAGCAGAATACACTAATAACGTAAAATTTTGAATGGATATTTCAGCCGCTAACCCTAGTGATATCAATATAAAAGTAGTCCGTACTGGGTAAAATATTTATCCATAAACGATATCTTATATTGGTGCGTTTGAAATTAATCAGATATTCTTCAATAGGGACATTATGATGAATCCTTATCTGGCTGGTGCAATAATTCTCTAGACGTAGTGATAGGCATCCCGAGAAATCTCTAGCTATCATCACTTTTCAACTTGAATCTCTAGTAACAGAACAAATGGCCTCCAACAGGGGCTCCAGCAGGATGCATATGTGGTAAAATGTATCACCTTCGTACTTCTGACGTCAATGACAGCTATTAGAGGCAATTCACCCTTCTGAATCCATTTACGCCTGTTATTTGACTCCCAAACAATTCCGTCGCTAGGCGGAAGACAAAGTAATTCGTGACTTGAGATTGAGTTGTTACTTAGACTATCTCTTCCCTCCCTCCCAATAAATATCGTCAGTTACGACTTTGGTAATTAGTGAAATATTTGATAAACTTTACAACCACCGGCGTCCATTCCCCCAACAATTTCTCACCACCTACCATTGAACACCAATCTATACCACTAACTTGTCTCATTTACATCTTTCCCGCCTCTTCGCATTTATATCGTAAAATGGCCAATCTTATCCATGCATGCATACTTCTAACGAATGCGTCATCAAAACATTAAACAATACTAAAAATTTTACTATTTATAACGGAGATGTCACAAACTGTTTTAGATTTTATGAATTGTAATCTGTTGTCGGCTTGAAAATTTACAATAATTGGTCGAATATTTTAATATATCGTTTCAGCGCTCGTGCACTTCTGTAATTCGTTAACTGATCTTAATCCACTTTCCGCTTCAAATCCGTTACCAACAATAACTCAATTGATACAAAGAGATGCGTACGAGTTGTGTTTCTTTCCCGGCTATTTCAGTTTTAAAACTTTGACACCCACTCTATTTAGTACGATACTTAAATCTTTATTCGCCTATCAAATGCTGGCAGGCAATCCAAGAATAAGGAGGTTATTACTCTTGTCTAGACAACTTCATGGTAGTATTTTACATTTTACTGTACAAATGAATGTGCTGGAAGTGTTTGGCACACACGCTAATGTTACAAACGTCACTTGAAAGATTAATAACTTTGACTTTATCTGTTTACTTTTTTTAAGTTTCATCAATAATTATTCATAATACAACTAAAAAAACACGTTGTATATAATTTTTTGGAGGATAGCATTGTTTTAAATCTTTTGATCCTGACGTACATCGATCCTAAAATTACATTAATTAGGGTTAATGAGAAAAGTTTCTTTTGGTATTCTGGCATTAAATATTTAACAACTTTTGTTAAAATATTTATGTAATTAAGGCAAAATTGTGTTATATAATTTATCATTTTTTCTAAAACATAAACACAATATGGCTATTACGTTTATGGTTACTTATATTATTTCGGTTCTAAGGAGCTAGTATGATTTGTAAATTATTCTAAAATGTATGTGTTACAACATTTTAATTTATTTTGACGTGACAACGTCTTAAATTAGGTTGCGGCTCGGAGTCACTCATGAAAAAGTGTAACGCCCGGTAACGTTACGATGCCCGTCCAGTGGGTCGGGATCCGCACGGGATAAAGCAGATAACTGTGGGTCCGCCGCACGGGATAAAGCAGATAACTATGTTTATTCGTGAAAATGTGGAGTACTTAGATTCGTCATTTACAACAACTATTTAATTATAGGTATTTCTGATATAATTGTTCTTTTAAACTAAAATTTTTATCTAGGAAAAGTAAAACATTAACATAAACTTCCAAGTTAAGTTGCAAATGTTTTATTAAATCCGTTGATCAAGTGTTTCTGTTTGGTGAAAAAATGTTATATTTAGTCCCATACAGTTCGGATCAAAAGCATTTTCTCACAAATAAATAATGTAAGTAAATAGAAAAAAACTTTGGTTTTCATTTTATGTATTAAACATTTATGCATGCGTTTAGAGGCTAGCGATAAGCGAGAAAATAAGTAATCTGCAACCATGTTTGTTAGATAATATCCTGATTATAGTTTCCTAAACAAAAAGCAAACATGTCAATTGCCTCAGGTCACTATCATTTTTAACATTATACACAATTCTTAACTGGATTTTTCATTGATACAGGATCGTAACAAATTTTTAGAGATACAGATTCGTTATATTGTGAATCATTTTGTTAAAATTAATTTATTCTTACGACAGATAATTCGGTAGCCACGCCGGTCAAGAGAATCTACAACAATCGTTATAGCGCCCGTCAGATTTAGACTCAATATTAGCTATATCCTGCTTTACCATGTCTCCTGCACATTATGTTTGTTCAACCTCTCTATGGGCAGCATACACTTAAAACGTAGACCTCCCTTTCAGGGTTCCGAAAATAGTTATTAAACGCATTATTAAGGTCTTACACTGGCCCAATCATGTAAAAGTGAAAAATATGAAGTCGTGCATTTTACTTAACTACATAAAAATATTTTTTAATCCACAAAAGAATATAATACAAAACCGGAAATGTTTCTCATCGTTCTTCTTTCAAATACTATGACACATTAGAAATCTAACTGGCAGAAAGGAAAAAGGGAACACATTGTTTGTGAGGGATGATGTCGTTTATTGACAAAGGGCTGCAGAGTCAGAGCAGCCACGGGTAGATAGCCTACGGGGAACAAAAGATGGCAGACAAATGTGGAGAACAATTCCCCGCGGCCGCTGAGAGCTACAGCTTTGAGCGACTAACCCGTCTTTGTGTTTAACTTTATGCTCACTTCCTGTATAAGTTTATTGTATAATCTTTATTAAATGTGATCAAAGAAAACTACGCAGTTAATTCTAAGCAATTCTCTATGATCGACTAACTGTAAATTATAGGAAAATACCGAAAGGAAACTTACGAATATTGCATACAAAATGGTTTTGACATCTGAATTGTTTACATTTATCACAAGAATATTTTTTACAAAATAAATTAATAAATACAATTAATTTACACTTATCATAAAGGTGTCAAGTAGTTCCAAGCAATCATTCTCACTTATTAAAATGTTAAGTTTTAAAGTTCCATGTTGGTGGTCGTATATAGAAATATAAAAATTGGGCCGTTATAAGAGAATACGCTTGCAAACATGATTTCAGATTAATTGTAACTAAATTCACGTTTTGATAAAGAACAAATCAAGAACAAATTTTGATGGTTATAACAAATCTTATAACGTTACAAAATTGTGGAGTTTTAAAATGTTTGAAAGTGTTACATTTATAATATGAACATACCAACATTGAGAGATATTTCCGTTAGTGTTGTGCAACTCAAACATCTAAACTAATAATGCATCTTTGGTTTGACACTTCGGGATTACGGCCTCATGTGAAATCTGCCTTTCCTGAGACGGGAGGAATTATTCCTTTATGAGCTAATCAAAAGGACCTAATAAAAAAATAAGTTTTGCGGCTGTGAAGTCAGTACTAGTTTTTGGTAGATTTTTAATCCACATGTTGCACTGTGTCGATGTAAATATTCTCTATATATGTATCGTTACGGTAACTGAAACAATTTAATTTTAAACATCTTAACGGAACTTGGTATGAACGTTCTCCGTGTGAATGACAAGGTTAGGTTTGTTGTTGAGGCCAATCAGAGAAAAGGACATTAGTGTCCTCTTCTATAGACAATATACACCTTTTTAGCAACTACTATAGGTACATTGAAATTGGATCGGTTTTAACCAAAATTGGAATGAACGTTCTACTTGATGTATGTTTACCGTTGATGAGGTTTCGGTACGTTTTTTAGACAAAGGAATGGATCCCTAACCATAAAACCATGTTATAAACAATTACACGCTATACACCTTGGATGAATTTCAGGCAAAACTGATATGAAATTTCTATAGTTCTAGAGGACAAGTAATAAGTAAGGATAGCTCATAACCGACTTAGGAGTCAAGGAGGCTCCTAACATATACGAAAACCATTTTCACACGACTACTGTAAACGTTTTGTGGTTGGGTGTAACATTACCACCAACATTCTATGTAATAAATAATAACTTATGAAGGTTGCACAGCGCCCTTTGTGACAAGAGGGCGGAGCCATAGTGTTTAAATAATGTCATAAAGAATTACGGTAGACTCCCTGCAGCTGGATTGATTACATGAAGATTTTATAGGACACTGAAGCCAGGCCGTAGCCTACTAAATGCTAAAGCCGTGGACCCTAAAGTCGAGAACTGCTAGAGGCTGGAAGCTGATATCGGCCGATGTCTTGCGAAGGGACTTACTTATTAAAGTGTTGGAGACTCCGAGAGATGAGAGGTGCCAGAGTCCAGGCTCTGCTAGCTGCCAGGACTCCCCAGTGACTAGTAGCCCCTAGAATTTGAGTTATTTTTGATCCTGAGAAGATCCAAAATTTGGGATTTGAGGAAAACAAAGTCTCCTAGTACAATGGGGGCTTAGAGTAAGCCTCAGATAATTTAATGTACATTCCCATTGTTACAACAGAACCAGGTGAGAATATGGTATAGAGGGTGGGAGGGAGGGAGGAAGAGAGATAGAGAGTCATTATTTTTTTTTAGATTAACTAAGGAAACTTCTAAGTTAAAAAAGTTATAAATAAAAAATTTCTTTAATTCTAAAACTATTCTTTTAAGCCATGAATGTTTATTATTTGGGTTAATGTGAAACCCTCAAACCAATTACTTCAGTTTTACAAAGGCAGTGTAGTCTGGAACCACTAATATAAAGTATTCCGAAAAAAACATAATTTGAAAAAAATAAAGGTTATTTTTGACGATGGAAGGATTGTGAAGGAAGAGATACCTGAAGAAGAGATCAGATTGCAGATCTCGAAACGTAGTGTCTGTTGTCTTGTTTCACTGAACGATGGCAAATGTCCAGAAAAATCCTGTTTCCTTGTACCATCATCTTATAAGATGAAAGTTTAATCACACTCGAGGTAATGCGAGTCACGTTTCAGTTGTCTGACAGTCTGTCTTGTTCTCTAAGTGTGCCAAAAAATGTCAGTGTACCATCATCTTATAAGATGAAAGTTTAATCACACTCGAGGTAATGCGAGTCACGTTTCAGTTGTCTGACAGTCTGTCTTGCTCTCTAAGTGTGCCAAAAAATGTCAGTGTACCATCATCTTATAAGATGAAGTTTAATCACACTCGTGGTAATGCGAGTCACGTTTCAGTTGTCTGACAGTCTGTCTTGTTCTCTAAGTGTGGCCAAAAAATGTCAGTGTACCATCATCTTATAAGATGAAAGTTTAATCACACTCGAGGTAATGCGAGTCACGTTTCAGTTGTACTACAGTCTGTCTGGCCCTCTAATTGTTGTAAAAATTATTACATTTCACCATCATCTTGCCACTTATTTAAGGTAATTACGCTATGATCCTGTCTGTTAAGTACAGATATATATATATATATATATATATATATATATATATATATATACAATTAATAATAAATTAAGGAACTTTAAGGAAATAAATTTAGAAATAGTATACACACTATAAACTACAGTATATGTCTCTGAACAAATAAAATAGAACATTTTTAAGTCTGGCGGTTGTAAGCTACGAAGTTTCAGCTATTGACGATTTGAAAAACGAGTTATGGTCTCTGATTGTACCGCGAGCGAACGTGTGGTTCACACTGCGGTAATCCACACAACCGCTGCTCACTGCGAGGTCTGTTATTGATTCAAAAGTCAATAACTCACAAAAATAATGATACTATAATGAACTTATTGTCATGCTAAACGATACTCATATCTTAAAACTGAATGGCATATCTTATTTGTTAATATGAGACTAAGAATAACTAGATTTTACAGTGAATTAAGTTAAACACGACTTGAATAAATCACGTATGTCTTCTACTAAGCTAAAATTGTGTAAATAGTTTCTAGCTTACTAAACTTAAAAGATATATTTCGAATATCACAAGGTCTAACTATAAACATTTGGGAACCGGTAATAGTAGCTTTATACAATAAATTCTTGATAAATTATAAACAAATATGATCAGACAACTTCACAATGTTTTTGTAAAATTGTCTGATGATGGATTCATTGAATCCGAAAGACCTCGCAAGAATAAAATTAATATTGGAAAATGTGTATTCATTTACTAGTGAGATTAAATTTAAAAACTATTATGCTCCTAGATTCTTTAGTAAATTTTTACTGTATGTCAATGTTATAAACTTGATTTAAAAATATATATTTTCTCATTTATAATGGATATTTTAATGGTTGCTGTTTTAAACCTTCAAATATACATTTTCCAAAAAACAACAAATGAACATTCCGTAAAAAAGTTACAGTAATAAACCTTGTTGACACATTATCAAAAGTTGTTTCTTAAGATAAAATAAATACTGGAATTTATTTCTACTGCTTTAAGTAAAATCAGTGTTACACTTTACAAAGAATGCATACTTATTCAAACCATACAAATATATTTTATAACGATTTTAAATTCCCGATCCTTAATCATAACCTGTTCTCTTTGTTCTATTTCATCTGAAATAAAATTGTTTATATAAATAAAAAGTAAAAATATTGATATAAATATAATTCTTTTGTGATACATCAAATACCGTTTTGTTAAGAATGCTTCGGGTAAGGAAAATCAAAACCATTACAATTATATTTTATGAGCTCCTAATATTGATATAATAAAATATATATTATTTACAACATCATAGCACACCAATCTATGAACACCATTATACGAGTATAACTAAGGAAATTGTAAGTTTAAACAATCTATCACAATGAATTGAGTACAAAGAAGAGGTGGTCTCATTAATTATTTTACTTCTTGAGAAACATACTTCGTAAACGCTCAGTTAATCGTAATATACAGATTACATAATTGTACGAATATATCTTAAAATATAACAAATAAAAATGTTTATGAATGTTTAAAATAATTTAACATACATGTGTAACTATTCTTTATTCTTAATTTATTCTTATGTTTTCCATAGTATGGAATATAATATTTATTCCATAATTTATTAATTGCTACAATTCTACATAGGATTGTTTCAAATTAATATAGCGTGGCCAGTAATTTCAACTGTAGAAAATATATAAATTAAAGTACGAATAATAAATCACAATTACTTGTTTCCGTCACCGTCTTCGCTTCAACAGCACTTACAATCCGAATGCCCGAGCACGAACCATATTAGATTCCCAAGTTTGGTTGGAATGTGGGACAGGTGCAAGTGGTCGAAGTCTAATGCACTCCACCACTCCTACAGCTGTGGTCGCTTGAAGTTAAGAGACTACAACTTTCACAAAAGTTCAACCCCCAGTTCTTCTTCTCAGTTTTAAATGAATCAATATTCTTTAAAACCATTTAAGCTAGAAAAAGCGTCTCCGTAGATCTTCTTAATCTTTACAGGTACAGTTTATTAGAGAATCATTAATCTCAAACAGGATAAAAATGCTCAAATCTTTAATAGTTACGAGATAATTTTCCTCAAAGGTATTGCCTTAAATATCACCCCAGGAAGTAAACTCATTCAAAATAATTTATGAAAAATTTTTAATTTGAAATTAATCAGTATACATTTTCAAACCTTAGATGATACTTTAAAACAACCAATATTTAATCACCACATAAATATTTTAGTGTCAAAGTCAAACAGTAACAAACAAAATTCTTGGATAACAATAGGCTAGGATTTTTAATGAACACACATATTGATAATGATTGTGGTCTGTGAAACAGACAACACGGATACCTATGCAGTGCGACGAATAAAATGGATCAGTGGACTGGAAGCAGCTAAAAGTGCTTAATATGCTCTTTTAGAGTCATATAAAAAATATGACCTACCTAAATGGAGAGAATCTCCAGGACCAAATATTGTCTTCTAGGTAAAAGCAATTACAACTCTAGTAGTTCTCAAACCACAACAATCATGGCACCAATCATTTAAATCTCTATTAATAATGACCGTAATCACTCTCTATGTTCAGGAGGTTATGATGTACGTGGAAAAACTGTCTCCTCTTCGAGGAAGAGACATCCACCACTATAAAACTTCACATGGATAAATTCTCTCAAAGCACCGAACCGCGTGGTCAAAAGAGAAGTTCCTCTACCGGATGAAAATTACAAAAACTCCTGTCAACCAACATCAAAAGCTTCACTGAAAGAATACTGTAGGAAGAGCTCAAGAAATTACTTTTCAAGAAACCTCCGAGAAGTAACAGAGACACCTTGAAGGAGTTTGTACAAAATCAAAGTGGTGAATGTACTGACAATACACAGCGACAGTACATTAACAGAACCTGTACTCTAGATAACAAGTTGTATGCCAATTATATTCGTGGCTATTGTAAATAATAATTTGATGGACTGTTCAACTGATCAATAGGTGATATACTTATAACATAATGGATATCCTAGTTCCATATCTGCTTGCTCACAAGAATGGTGGTTATTCCTATTTTATCTACACTGTTAGAAAATAAATCGGAAATTAGAGAGGCAATAGCTTTAACAGAAAGCAATGAATACATAAATAATGTACTCATTTTTGTAATAATAAATTATTTGTTATTACAATTTATACTAGTACGTATTACATTTCCTTTACATGCATTCGATTAAATGTTATTTTCAGTGAATAGTTTATGAATGGTGTGGTTTAAGCCTCCAGAACACTTTCAAAACTAACGTTTATGCTTAATCCCCAATATATGAAGCAATTTTTCACGCTAAAGTTGTGAACTTGGATTACATTTTTTTAGTTGTAGCATTGAAAGAAATACATGGAACAAAATGTAAAATATAATTGATATATAGACTGCAACTACGTTCCATAAAGCGCGTACTCTGGTTTTAGACTACTTCAGATCACTTGGTAAAGATTTGCTTTGACATTATTAAAGTGCATATATGTAATGTAATGCATTCAAGTATTTGGAGTTAATTTGAAATATTTAAACTGCAGAATAAAAAAAACAGAATTCATGGCCTCATGAATTACGTGAGTATTTTCAAATTCATACATTTAAACACATACAGAGAAACTGCTCTGTAAAAAAATAGTCATGTAAAGTCCCTTTTTAAATAGTTATAAATATAGAACATTTATTGCAAAGGTGTTTAATCAGTAAGCAGTCAATAACTCATTAAGAGGATTCGTTTCAAGAGATGTTAGTTAGGGTATTTTATTCATTCACATTATTAGCTTGGATATGCGGATGGCATGGCTTTTACACAAGCATCTTTACATAATATACATAATAAGCTGCCGAAAATGTTAGTACTTTTATGTTATTCAAAACATTAGTTATATATTTTTATACTTCTCCTATACCATTTGCAAGTAAGAAACCGAATGGAACAGTTTGATTTCAACTGACAAAAGATAATACCAAATGATTGAGAACCCTATTGTAAAATGTATTTTAAATCTAAAAATGCTCATCTCGAGAGAAAGATCTTTCGACTGATACCAGTGTTAGGTACCTAATTTCCTGTACAAAAGCCAATAACACCTTTTCACACAATAACAGACAGTTTTAAAAATGTTTAATAACCATACTTACAGCCGTCTTTTTAGCGTTAATAATTCAAAATTAAGCATATTGCGTTTTAAAAATAAAATACAATAGGCCTACTTCATATTGTGTAAACATTTTTAGACACTCTGTGTTGTTGTTTTCACGTTGTTGACGAAACTCAGTGTAATCCCTTCGGCTTGTTTACAAATACCTAAGGAAACAGAGTCTCTAGAAGTAAATTACATTATAGCATTACTCATCTTGGGGCAAACAAAGTAACTCTAACATACTTTAAGATTTATACTGTAGATCATCCGTTACTAAATATTTTATATATATTAAGATTAATCAGTGTCAAAAACTGGCTTTAAACCAATTATATAGTAAGTTAAGTTTTAGTTGCTAAGCGTCTTAAAGAAAATAAGAAAGCTTACTTTAAATTTATACTGTAGAGCAACCGTTTCTAAAAACATTTATATAGATAAATGTTAATCATTGTGAAATTCTGTCTTCATAACAATTAATTATGTAATAAGTTAATTTTTAGTTAGTAAAAAAAGTCTTGACGAAAATAAATAAGAAGGTCCTCTTATATTATTCAAAATACTTGTGTACTCGTTGCTCAAAATCGAGCAAATCTGTACTAGTTTCTTTGGATTCCTACTAAATCTGAAAATATAATCCCAACGACATTCTTGTCTAAATACACATAGATAAGAGAAAGTATAGTAAATAGCTTAATATTTAAAGCTATACTATATTTAAAGCCTAAAAATATTTTAAGCTATTTAAGCTTAATAGTATAAAAATATAAGAGTGTATACAAATACATAATGTAATCAGTATGTAACATGAAATAATAAACAAAATTAGTAACTTTTAAAAGCCGACAAAAGCCAACTTCCAGTGCCTTATGTGCACACATATACTGTTTATTTTGTAAAACTTAATTTAAAGACAATTTTTACACATTACTCTTAAATTATTGCGTTTATAAGTTGGCGTTGTTTATTGTAAAAGCCACATAATATGTTCATCATTACTGTTTGCAGAAACTATTTATCAAATACTAAGTACTTCATATTTTCTACAATCACAGAAGAATTGATTGATTGACACGCGCGTGTGTTTATGTGTGTGTGTGTGTGTGTGTTTGTGTATCTATGTATTTAAATGGCAATACAATACAGATCAAAAATATATTGTACTTTAATGTATTTTCCTCTTTGCTACGAACACGGGTTTCCCAGTTGTCCCCCTGCTATAACGCTATTAGTACTTTTTTATTGACAACTCCTTTTCTCCTTCGTTCACTTCTACTCCGTACACCAATATCAAAGACGACAATTATGAGTGCCTAAGTTGCAAGCATGCTCAATATTCGTCAAATTTGTTATAATAACAATGTTTAAATAGTACTCATAATACATTACATTATTTCATGTCTTTACTTTATTTACGTCATTACTTTCCGTTTTAATGACCTTAAAACACTGCTCTAAAAGAGGAGAGTTGCAATTTATGGAGAAATCGTTATTTTTTAATTGTGTAATTCTTTTGGATCCCAGACGCCTTTGTACATTACAAAGGGGGACTATAATTTTTCATACATTCAAACTAACAATTACTCTTTGTTGTTCAGCTACCTTCGTGTATGTATTTAGTTGCAGCTACTGCTAAGGAATTTTAACTTAAAACTTAAAAGGCCAATTTGAATAACATTAAAAATCCAAAAGCCAAAATAATGTATTATGTTTAGAAAATAAAATATTTCTGTATTTCGTAGACATGTATTTTTTAATCCCTTAACCAGTTCTATTTCATTGTTTTTAAATGAAGCTATATCTAGAAACAAAAGATGTTACATATATTAGGAAGGTGGTGCAATCAATTTTGAATTGAGTCAAATTTTGTAAATAATAATCACAATCCTTCAAAATATCCTTCCTGCAGGCAGAAAAAGAACAACACATTTTTGGGTCAATGCACGAGAAATTATAGACATTTGAAGTAGCCATTTTGAGTCTTTTTATAATCAAATCTATGGATAAGCTCGTATTTCAAATTTTTATAGTAAGTATATTAAATATAATCGGAGAGTTTTTGACATATTTTTTATTTTGAAATGTTACGGAAAATATCTAACGAGCAGGAGTGCACTCGACCGGGAGGGGCTGTCTCCTTACCAAGTCTTACTCCTCCAACTCCTAAATAAGTTCTCGTTCACTGCTGCATCATAACTAAACAAATAGTTTTACAAGGCTAATCTCACTGAGTCTTGCTTGTGTTAAGCTGAGCATACATATTTAATTACATTCAGAATGAAGATATAAGTATGTATATAATGCTAAAATAATATATAATATACCATACAAATACAAATCACTAATCCATTCGAAACATCATTAGATTACAGAATGAACTTTAACTCATGACAACGGCGCTTTGCGCGAGCTGGGCTGTAAGATTTTAATGTTTTCATTCTTTTCTCGATATTATAAAATAATAATGGAAATTATTCGCTAAACATAAAAGAAAAAGAAAAAAACACTACCTTAATTCTAGGTCAAATTAATAAATTACCTATCTATAAATGTAGAGGCAGGAAAGAGTTAGAATTTGCTATACTTACGAAAGCTCACAACCTTAACGTCCCACTGTTACCTGTAGTATCTTATATCTGAACGAAACTACCACCAACCATTCATTCTTTGCTTTTAGTGTGATATTGACGATGAAACGTTTATTGTACAGACACCATAGTATAGGTATAATACAGGTACATCACGTTATATGTGTTATACCTTTTGTAACGTATGACGATGGCAAATGTCTGAAATCCTCTTACTCTTTCAACCATTCATTTTTTATTACTTGCTGTTGGACGGATATAGTAGAATCTACTTTACGATGATTAATAAAATACGTTATATATATACCATA